>NW_007377457.1:136715-229246 GCF_000475195.1 Diaphorina citri
CTGTGTATTTCTTATGGAGATTTTAGCGATCAAAAATTGATCATATCTCAGGATCGGTTTAGAGGTCTCTTGAGTATTTACACATTGGTATGTTGGTCTATTAAAATGTTTCTTATTCTTCTAGATTCACCGAGTCCTGGTAATGATCGCTTGCTTGGACTATTTCCTCACGACCTGAGCAAGTATGAAACGGCTAAAATCGTGTCCAGGAAACTCGTCTACCGCGGATACTATTTTCGACGCGAGAAGGAGACCTGCATTGTGATTTCTTTGGGGATGACTGTAACATCCAATTCAGTCAGACAAATGTATTAGTTTGCCTAGCATTGCAGAACAGATTCTTTCTACTATGTATCATATACTATTAATTTGAAATGACACTTACATCAGATGAGTTGGAGATCAATTCTCGCAGAAAAATTTCTTTGTTGGAGTAGAATGTGTTGATGATGAGGGACATAAGCTGAGCAATCTCAGCCTGGAAGGCAAAGGTTTCAACATCACCTTGTGCCATTGAGACGTCTTGTTCAGGCATTCTGAAAATGAGAATATTTCATGTAAAAATAAGACATAATTTGCTACATCCCTGACCAAGATGATTTTTTGGTACTTGTGCAGAAGTCACGTCCATGGAATATTGCTACCAAAGGAACTGGCACAAACAAGCAGTGACCAGTGTTATTATAGGGTTAGGTTAAACACAAGAAGGAGTTTTCACAATAAAAGCAGTGATTAGTGTTATTATAGGGTTAGGTTAAATACAAAAAGGAACTTTTCTCTTCCACGGACATGAATTCTGCATAATTACCGATTTTTTTCCTATGTTCCCAGAGGCTGGACTAAAGAAAGGAGTGCTCTTGAATTTTAATATTATAGATATTCAAAGTGTTCATTTAGTTGTAGGTAGGTACCTAAGTATTGACACTGAATTTGTACTAACTACATACCTAGTAGGTACTTGACAAAGAATTAATTATGTAACTGAAACATGAGGTTCAGGGAAGGCTAACAAATTTTCATCGATGAGGGAAGAAAAAAAAAGCAAGATGTACAGCTGAAGGATGAATTTGATGTCTAGTGATAAGAAACCTACTGAAGGGCATGAAAGAAGTTAGGTTAGGTTAGGTAGGTAGGTAGGTAAGACTTGGAGAGGGAGTTTGGTGAAATTGTGGATAAAAATAATTGACAAATCTTACCTCAACTGTTGAACATTATAGGGTTAGGTTAAATACAAAAAGGAACTTTTCTCTTCCACGGACATGAATTCTGCATAATTACCGATTTTTTTCCTATGTTCCCAGAGGCTGGACTAAAGAAAGGAGTGCTCTTGAATTTTAATATTATAGATATTCAAAGTGTTCATTTAGTTGTAGGTAGGTACCTAAGTATTGACACTGAATTTGTACTAACTACATACCTAGTAGGTACTTGACAAAGAATTAATTATGTAACTGAAACATGAGGTTCAGGGAAGGCTAACAAATTTTCATCGATGAGGGAAGAAAAAAAAAGCAAGATGTACAGCTGAAGGATGAATTTGATGTCTAGTGATAAGAAACCTACTGAAGGGCATGAAAGAAGTTAGGTTAGGTTAGGTAGGTAGGTAGGTAGGTAAGACTTGGAGAGGGAGTTTGGTGAAATTGTGGATAAAAATAATTGACAAATCTTACCTCAACTGTTGAACTTTAAAAAGCGTTTGAAAGAAAAATGTATTTCACTTGGAATTGGAAAACAGCTTTAAATTTCAGCGACGACACTTTCGGATCGAGTTCAAATATTCAAATGATTCCGCTCGGGAAACTGAAGTCAAATTTATACTCTGCAGAAAGAGCAGAAATTTCTAGAGAAGAACAATCTAGAAGTAGGAATGTGCTGGATGCAACACGACACGTAAGATCAAAGTGAAGCAAAATAGGGAGGGTGTCGCTGCTGTTTGCTATCAAAGAAATACAAAAATATTTCTACGATTTGATTTTTTTATGTATAAATATTGATAAAAAAATCATTATTTTTACAGAGTAAATTGGTTTTTAATTTTAATGTGTAAAAAATGTCAATTTCAAAAGACCATAAAAAATGTACAGACATTTCAAATTCTCGCGCCTTAAAACTTCCAACTTTTCGTCTCATGTTGGCTTCAAAAATTTTACGTCTCATCCTTGTCTACTCCTTTTCTACCTCTTTGAGAATCATATACCTTTAGAAATTTTCAAAAATTAATAAATGCAATTACTTTTATTAATTGAATAATTATCATAATATGAGACTGTGAATGTCAAGTAGTTAATTAAGAAATTATAAAAAAATTAAATAACCTAGTCCTTTTTTAACCAAATGTAAAATTTTGTATTTAGTACATTTTTGACTTCAGCAGTATATTCTGCTGTGAAGCCGTGAATGTCAGCCGCGGATAGAATGTTCCAGAAGCTTCTAGAAGCTTTCAGGATTTTCTCTAGCATTTTACTTCCTCATGATTTTTTTACTTTTTTAAGGGAAGTTTTGTGTTCGACCCCCAGATACACTTTCTGAACATGATCGCCCCATATAAAAATATGGAATACGGTCTGCCTTCTGAATATGGCCGGGTCAGCTTAACTCTCATTCACTGGCAGAAAGGCGAGGGGAGTTTTGTGTTCGACCCCCAGATACACTTTCATCTGCCTCTGAATTTCTGAACAATCTGAACATGATCGATGATCGCCCCATATAAAAATATGGAATACGGTCTGCCTTCTGAATATGGCCGGGTCAGCTTAACTCTCATTCACTGGCAGAAAGGCGCTTTGTCCTCGTCCTGAAATCGAAGATAGGTATAGGATAGGCCGTATGTATAGGTACCTGAGGAGAAGAGGATGGGGAAAAAGCGCCTCTCAGCTAATTAGGCTGGCTGCACAGGCGTTCCTGAATAAGTAGGTACTACCACATTAAACCTTCCGATACCTACTTATTAAGGAGCGTGGTAGCGCTCCGCCCCGCCAAGTCAAGAAAGTTTGACCGCGCTATACTAGAGATATTATACATGGAAAGTAGCCGTTTTCAGGTAGTTGTAGAGGGTTCAGTTTTAGGTATTGAGGAATGTCTGTATCTGTAGCTTATTAAGGAGCGTGGTAGCGCTCCGCCCCGCCAAGTCAAGAAAGTTTGACCGCGCTACTAGAGATATTATACATGGAAAGTAGCCGTTTTCAGGTAGTTGTAGAGGGTTCAGTTTTAGGTATTGAGGAATGTCTGTATCTGTACAAGTTAGCTTGGAGGAGGCCTCCACCTAGGAAAAATCGAGCCGTTCCGAGAACGAACATTTTCCCATCAGGATAAAATGCGCCCCGGGTGGGAATCGAACCCGCGGTCTAGCGCTTTGGGCGATATTTTCCGCGCGACACGCCAGGCTACAAAAGCCGCCTAAGTGGAAACGTGCCGCGGGGCACAAGTGAAAAGTCGCGTGGCCTCGGTTTTTTTTTTTTTTTTTTTTTTTTTTTTTTTGCACAAGTGAAAAGGCGCGTGGCTTCAGTTTTTTTTTTTTTTTTAAGAGGTCTGACAGAGGGAACTGTAACTGCTAAGGTCCTAATATCGTCCCGAAATCGAAGAGAGAAGGGAGACAGGATAGGAGAAAGCCAGCCGTTCCGAGAACGAACAATATCCCTTCAGGATAAAATGCGGCCCGGTGAAGGAATGCAGCGAGGTACAACAGGTACATATTCTACATATATATGGAAACAGGTCATGCCGCACTGTATATGCCGCTTGATACAGGCCGCCCAAGTGGAAACGTAGGTAGTCTCTGTAGCATAAATAAGTTGTAGGATATTTTTTTTTTTTTTTTACCTTATTATTTTAATGAAATTTCAAGCTTTAATTTAAGACTGCATGACACCTGACTTCTTGAAAAACTAATTATTTCTTGAATAAAATGATCTACATTTTCAGCTTCCATATTCAACAAGGGATTTATTACTGTTTTAAAAAATGACAATTTCTTCTTCTCTTTCTTTCTTTTATCATTTGTTTTTACTTTCTATTTTTTCTTTGATAACAGGATCTCTTTGTTCTATTTAACATGTGCATTATAATATAGGTATGATGAGATGTTTGGATCCTGTTGTGGATTTTTTATTATGTTAAGGCGGTCTCTTCCTGATCCCTGTTGTGGAAGGTGATTCTCACCTTTTCGCCAAATATGTCTGACAGGCAGCTTGGAGGATGCCGGATCAAATCTGCAAATCTCATATCTTAAGTTTATCCAAATAGGTACCCTAATCAGAGGGCATTTGGATTTTGAGATAACCTGCAGTTAAGTTTAGCCATAGTTATGATCCGGAAGTCACGTCAATTCTTTACAGTATAAAGTGAAAAGTAATAAAGCACTAAAGTTTTTGTTTCCGAACTTTGGAACACCCCAGTACTTTATAGGTACCAGCTATGATCATGAGATTCATGAGTCATCTTGACATTCTTGACAAAAAAAAAAAAAAAGAGGGAACTATAGTATAACAACGGGGAGGTCTTTTCTTTTCCCAAAATCGAAAATAGGAGGCGGATTGGAGGATGAGATAGAAAATGAGAATTGAGAAAGGATCCAGTCGTTCCGAGAACGGACCTTAAGAAGGTCGCTCGGGGCCGGAATAACCCGCGACCTGACGGTTACAAGGCAGACGCTCCTTCTAAGCTAACTAGACTCGCTTAATTAAACTCGCTTTTATGAGTCACTAGCTGAATTCCGTCGCTTCGCTCCGGAATCCCGCTAGTTTATGAGTCGTTCTGTTATTTCCGATAGGTGTGTGATCAATGATCATGACTCAGTGGGCAAGACTGGGGTCACTCACCTTGCGGTATGTGGTACCTACATAAGGACAAGGTCAGCCACTCAAGCTCAGACTGTGTGACAGACCGTCGGAAGGTGTGTGACGGAAAAAGTTTCCTAGGTCTGTCAGTCTGAAGTGAAGCTTTTCCCACCACACACGTTCCAACTGGCTGAAAGGCCGAGCATCATGAGTGGATGATCTATGGCACTTTTGGCTCTCGCGAGAGTGTATATTATTTCCGCGGGAATCTTAATTTTTCAAGAAAACATCATATTCCTATGGTGACCCACCTGTCTAGATCCGATACCAATCAAGTATCATGTTGCTTAACGCTTTTGATTTGTCAAGATGACGAAACTTTACCTAGTTCGGAACGTGATTGAAAAGGCTTCCCATTTTTTAGTGTCCCTAATAATACTTTTGCTATGAAAATTGTAACCCAACCCGTGGAACCCAACTATCATTTCTGTATTGAAGTATCTGTATATCGGCATAAAAAGAAAACAATCTGTTGTTCGTCAGAACATAGCGTGTTCTCTTCTACACGTTATGGTCAGAATGTCGAAATTTCGCTCAGACCGAGCTAACTCAACCACATCTGAACGAACCCCACCAGACCTCTGTGGTCGATTCATTTCCACTGTTTCAAACCTCTGTGGTTGATACGCCATCTTGTTTGTTTACATTTTGAAACATTTTCAAAACAAATGGTTCCTTTTTGCTGAAGTGAAGATTCTCGGCGTGGAAATTTTGAAGAATTTTCCGGATTTCTCAAATTAAACCATGGCTGAACAGGTAATTGAAAGACTGATTGTGGCAAAAAGTCACTCCATGTACATCGGAAATTCTCAGAAGTACTCCAGGTCCCAGTTAAAATGATTAAACTATAGGTTACACTTGCCAGGTCATGGGTCCTCTCGGCCATACATGGTCAACTCCAGTCTGTTAGGTGTTCCCCTGGCTACAGGCAAAATACATGTTCAAATTTTTAGAAGGGCCCAGCTGTATTCATAATTCACTACCCTGATCACTGATCTTATGTTGAAGGGGGTTCAACCTTTCATAGAAGTGCTGAATTGCCGATGCGTAAAAAAACACCAAGGAAATTTCAACCATAATAATTATAATGAGAGTAGAAGAGCCCCTTGTCAAATAAAAGACAATACTTTCCCCCTTGCCACTAGATCTTCAATAGTGATGGTCATTGAACCTAGGAGGACCTTTTGTACATCAAAGCATATTACCATTGGGTTATCAAGTTAACCTTTCATAGAAGTGCTGAATTGCCGATGCGTAAAAAAACACCAAGGAAATTTTAACCATAATAATTATAATGATAGTAGAAGAGCCCCTTGTCAAATAAAAGACAATACTTTCCTCCTTGCCACTAGATCTTCAATAGTGATGGTCATTGAACCTAGGAGGACCTTTTGTACATCAAAGCATATTACCATTGGGTTATCAAGTTATCATAAATAACATCTATTGACCTATCTTTAGAGGTCTATTGGCAATGGCATGGCAGCCTGAATCACTTGACACTAGATGTGTAGAAAATTAAATTTGTGTCATACATCACTTGCTTGAGGGTATATTAGTGTCAAGCATTATCAGGCATACACTAATTTTGTGTCTTATTTTGTTCTTTAGAATGAACGGTCTTTTCAAAAGCAACCAACAGTATTTTTGAACCGTAAGAAGGGTTTGACAATGGCATGGCAGCCTGAATCACTTGACACTAGATGTGTAGAAAATTAAATTTGTGTCATACATCACTTGCTTGAGGTTATATTAGTGTCAAGCATTATCAGGCATTCACTAATTTTGTGTCTTATTTTGTTCTTTAGAATGAACGGTCTTTTCAAAAGCAACCAACAGTATTTTTGAACCGTAAGAAGGGTTTGTCCAAGAAACGCAAAGAATTGAGATATTTCAGAGATGTTGGACTTGGTTTTAAATCACCAAGAGAGGTTTGTATTTTCATCCTTGTGTTGTGTTTGAATTGTTTTTAATTTATGTATTTTATTATGTTTTATAGACTGAGAGAGCTTTCCAGAAGCAGCCCACCATCTTCTTGGCAAGGAAGCCAACATACAAGAAGAAATCACTCAGATATCACAAAACTGTAGGATTAGGTTTTAAAACTCCCCGTGAGGTATTTTGATTTTTCTTATTCTTGGGAAGGTGATGGTTTCTCACACTATTGGATGGAACTCCTTGGGTTTATGCAACTTGCTCTTCTTTTTTCTTTTTATGGTGACTGGTACATTCTCATATGTATTTTTAAGTGGTTGCATTATCAGGTACCTACCTTTATGGACTCTTTCTATAGAATTAATATCAAGATTTATTTTTGAAGCTTAAGTTAAGCCATCATATTTAAACATTTATCATTATTATTATTTTAATGAAATTTGAAGCTTTAATTTAAGACTGCATGACACCTGACTTCTTGAAAAACTAATTATTTCTTGAATAAAATGATCTACATTTTCAGCTTCCATATTCAACAAGGGATTTATTACTGTTTTAAAAAATAACAATTTCTTCTCTTTCTTTCTTTCTTTTATCATTTGTTTTTACTTTCTATTTTTTCTTTGATAACAGGATCTCTTTGTTCTATTTAACATGTGCATTATAATTTAGATTTTAGATGGTTAAAAATATCTTGGGTTTATTCGCATGGTAGTCATTCTCATTACCTACCAATTTAAAAGAATTGAGGTTTCATTTTTAATCTTCAAGTTCTCTCATGTTTCTATCTCATTATCAGTAAATCAATAATATGGTATTTCAATTTGACATTGAGAAATTTTGTACTTCCACAATCCACATAAGAAAGCTTCTGAATACCTATGAGCTTCTTTTAAGCTTCTGAATACCTATGAAGTACAAATCAGCAGAAAGCTTTTTTTTTTAATATGAGGCAGGTATTCTATGAGGAAGTGCAAAATGTTACCAATAAATTTGTACAAAATTGCAGTTTTAATGGGTTTTAAAAACATCTTGGGTTTATTCGCATGGTAGTCATTCTCATTACCTACCAATTTAAAAGAATCGAGGCTTTATTTTTAATCTTCAAGTTCTCTCATGTTTCTATCTCATTATCAGTAAATCAATAATAATTATGGTATTTCAATTTGACATTGAGAAATTTTGTACTTCCACAATCCACATAAGAAAGCTTCTGAATACCTATGAGCTTCTTTTAAGAGTTTTAAGCTTCTGAATACCTATGAAGTACAAATCAGCAGAAAGCTTTTTTTTTAATATGAGGCAGGTATTCTATGAGGAAGTGCAAAATGTTACCAATAAATTTGTACAAAATTGCAGTTTTAATGGGTTTTGAATATTCATTTTGGTGTGGGAATTTATCTCTGTACCATCATTACATATTGATCCTTGGGGGATCCTCCAATTCCTTTGGGAACTCTTTCTCTGCAATGGAATCATGTAAGCTTTATGCATTTTTAATTTCTTTCCCCAAATCTTTCAATGCTAACAATAATTCCCTTACTTTCTTCCCCCTCTAGGCTATTGATGGAACCTACATTGACAAGAAGTGCCCCTTCACTGGCAATGTGAGCATCCGAGGTCGTATCCTGATTGGCATTGTCAGAAAAATGAAAATGCAAAGGACAATTGTTATCAGGAGGGATTATTTACATTACATAAAGAAATACAACCGGTTTGAGAAGCGGCATCGAAACATGTCTGTTCACTTGTCACCTGCTTTCAGGTGAGTAATATTTTTCAACCAAGGTACACCTGCCTTGTAAGTGCAAAATCATGGGTGAATGTAAAAAACAGATAAATAAATGTTAGACTGATACTTATATAAAAGTTACATTAGACTACTTGTCTGTGCCATAGCATGCTGATGCTCATCTCATAGTGTGTCCCTCAGATGGGCAATAAATATGCCATAGTTCCAATTTAGGTAAAAAGAACATCAGGGAGGGAAGAAAATGAAATATTAGCTAGGATCTATATCAGAAAAGTGGGGGTTGTTCTCTCTGTGTGGGGAGAATTTTCTTTGTTTTAAAAATTCTAATTGGTGTATGTATTGTCTGTGTGTTTTCAGAGATGTTGAGATTGGAGATGTTGTCACAGTAGGAGAATGCAGACCTTTGAGTAAAACTGTCCGATTCAATGTTCTCAAGGTTACCAAAGGCACTGGCAGTAAAAAAGCCTTTAAGAAATTCTAGAATGAAACTCTGAAAATCTGCAAGTTCTCTTTTTTTTTCTTTCCATTTTGTACATCGATGTGACAACAATTGTTAATATAGTTATTATTTTCTATTAAGATCAGAAGTGTGCTTGTCTTTTTTCTGATGCAGATTCCAAAAACACAGTCTCTGTTTAAACTTGGTGTATGTTAAACGGATACCTGATAGGCTGATTTTTAATCCCAAGTTTAAAATCAACCTCTCTGTTTAAACTTGCTTTATTTTAAACTGATACCTAAATTTTAATCCCAAGTTTAAAATCAACCTGTCAGATTGTTTAATTTAAACAAACTGGTCCCAGCTATTATATGATTACTAGTAGGTGTGTTATGTGGTACTGAGAAATGAAACATCTACAACCAATTCGATTTTATTGGTGGATAAAACTTCAAGGTCCATATTAAAAAAAAAAAGCTATCTGCCCCAAGCTTCTTCATTATGAAAAAAAAAAAAAAAAAAAAAAAAAAACTTTGGGGAAAAAAACCCTGGCATCCTGGATGATGCAATGCCATGGCCGAGGTCTAATAGTTTTTCTTCATCTGTTGGAACACTATTATGGGGTCCTATTAATCTCTTTCATTACATTACATTGAAATGGGGGTCTTTTCTGATGAAATTTCCTGTGTGTGCGGAGTCCAGTATGTAGGGCTATTGCGCCCTATTTAATCCCCTTACAAAACCACCAGGAAGTTTTGCAGTTTTATTTTCATGGGAACAAACAGAAAACGTCTTTTCAGAACATGACCTGGTTTTCAGGAGACAATGTTTTTCATCTGGGGTAGAACCCATTTTTCTGGCTCAGCTTTTAGTTTTTAATGGGTACCTCAGGGGTGGGATTGAATACATAAACAAAAATCAGTAAAAGTAATTCAAATATAAACAATATTTATTATTTACAATAAATTACCTACATAATTATACAACATAGAGGGAAGATTGAGTAAACCACAAGACTTGTTCAACTCCCAGTATTAAATTTTCTCTGATTTTATTTCAACTTAAAGGTCAACATAACCCACAAGCAGGGTAAAGATATCAGGATTTATAATCAAGCCAGTATATAATAAGCATTAAGCCACTATTCCAGTTGTGGCTGGAAGATATTACTACGTGAGAATCCTGGCATTAAAAAAAAAAAAAAAAAAAACTTGCTTGGGGAATGTGGTCCTATACATTAATTGACCCCTTTCATTTTCAGAAGTGATTTGTAATTTATTCATCCATTTCAAAATCAAACTCAGATAAGTCATGTTTGGATTCTTCTGGTAGGGGCAAATCACTCCCAAGCATCTCTGAACTTTCTGCTTGGTTCTGATCAGTTTCCATACTTTCCTTTATTCTCACTGATTCCAACTCTTTATTTGACAGGCTATCATGATTTTGGAAATTTTGGCTTTGTAATGACTGAGACTGAACTAGACTAGTGCTAGTAGTTGTTGTGACTTGAGATGATTGATTCAGTATTTGTTGAGCTTGTGATGTAGGGGAAGTACTGCTCAAGCCAGCTTCTGGACCACTTGTTTTGTTCTGGGTAGATTCCTGCAAATTATCTAAATTAGATGGTTGATTAGGTTCTGGATTTCTATTTAAAATGTTTTGAAAATTAAGGTTATTTGTTTGTTGTGGCAGTTGATGTTGGAATATTTGTAGCTGCTGAGTATCAAGTTGAACTTGTTTAGGTTGATTCTGATGGTTTTCTGATGAAGGTAAATTCCCAGATTGCAAAGCTTGGTGTGAACCTTTTGGATCTAATGTAAATTGTTCAGATTCCATGTTGAAGTTGTTTTGATCATCTCCATGTGAAGTTTCATTTTTGTTGAGAAATGAATGTAAAGAGTCATCCTGTTGACTATTGGAATTCGATTCTACTTCATTGTTTTCCAAATGAAGGGTGTTTCATTTTTGTTGAGAAATGAATGTAAAGAGTCATCCTGTTGACTATTGGAATTTGATTCTACTTCATTGTTTTCCAAATGAAGGGTTGATTCTTGTAGTGATTGGCTTTCAGAGGATTGACTTAAATTTTCTTCACCCAGGTTTTGATTTTCATTCTGAAACTCTGATTGATTTAATGTACTTCCTTGAATTTTACTTTGCTGCTGCTCTTGCTTCATTTTATTTTTCAACTCATCTTCTGTTCCCAGCATATCAATTTTACGGTGTCTTGCAATATTTGATAGAATAGACTGTAAACTTGTAGTCTTCGTTTTTTTAGCACTTCCCTTGGGTGTTGCATTTCTCCTCACCGAGGACAAATTCAGCTGGTTCAACTCATCTTCAAATTCAAAGTCTCCATCATCTATTGTATTTTCTACTTCAGGGAACTGGTCATCTTCATGTTCATTGGTCTCTTGATTTTCAGGTGTTGGTGCTCTGTGTCCTATACATTTCCATTGTAATTTAAATTCCTTACCATTAGTATAGTTGTCCAAATGTTTCAAAAATTCAGATTGAGGAGGGATGTATTTACCACCCACCATTTCAAATTTGTCAAAAATTTGTTCATCTTGCTCATCGAACCAAACATTGGATTTTGCTTCTGGTTTGTCTATACTTGAATTGGTAGTCATGATGTGGATGACTTGGATCCGATTATCTGAAAAATATAAATTGAGACTTCAATTTAACCATCCTAAGGGAAAAAAAATAGCTTAAGCATCAAGTTGCCTCTGGGCTAACTCCTACCAACAAACTACCCACCCACACAAACTAATCTCATCCATCCTGAGAGAGACTGGGGAAAGCTAGCATTACTTAATCAAATAACCAGATGAGCCAGCCTAGTTAGCTTAGTTGGTAGTGCGTCTGCCTTGTAAGCGCTAGGCCATGGGTTCGATTCCCACCCGGGGCAGATATTATCCTGATGGGATAATGTTCGTTCTCGGAACAGCTGGCTTTCTCCTATCCTGTCTTCCTTCTCTCTTCGATTTCGGGATGATAAGAAGCAGGTATAATAAGGAAGTATAGGTTAACACAAAATTTCGTGAGATTACATTGAAAATTGACGGAGTTATGATAGGGGTGAAAATGCGTCGAAATGCTTCGTGTAATATACACACTGGCGTGCCATCAGCTTAGATATTGAAAAAGCTTTTGATTTAACATGGAGACACAAAGTATTACTAAAGCTAAAAGAATGGGATATAAAAGGTAGATTATTCTTATACCTCCAAGAATTCCTAAAGAACAGAAAAATACAAGTCAAAGTAAAAAATTTCTTATCTTCCCCCCATACACTAGAAAACGGTATACTACAAGGGTCATCCCTCAGTGCTACCTTGTGGAACCATAGCAGTTACAGTTCCCTCTGTCAAACCTCTATAATAAAAATAACCAGATGGTCACTTTTCTAGGTACTCGGTAGTTGTAACATTGTGCAGCTATGACTGTAATAGTAGGTTACACATTATGCAGAACTTACTGAGACTGGAAATTATGGTGGTAGTAAAGTTGCACTATTGGTCCATTCATTAAATTGACTATTGAAATTACGTACTACAAGTTATCAGTTTTTTGATTAGATTTATCAGGTAAAAAGGGTAATGAAGAATGAAGTTAATTAGTTAATGATAATGAACCAAACAAACATTTTCAAATTTTCGCGGTTTATGAGTTCATGCTCGGACGTCATTACCTCTGTGTTGAAATCTATGCGGTCCATTACCTCTGTTTTGAAACTTTTGAACTGTACGAGTGTTTTTTGTGAAAGCTCGTTTGAACTTTGGTTCACCTTTGGCTGAGTCTAGCCATTGACCATAACTATAGTATAGGTTTAGGTTATACGCAAAGCTTTTACAGAAAAAAATTGGGCCAGAAAAAAAAGGATCGGTCTTAATCATAGGTACCTGAACACACCCCTCCCCTCTACGGAGGGATGGTTGTGGTGGGATTTTTTGGTCAGGGATTTTTTATTCTCCCAACAAAATTCTTTCCGATGACGTCATAACGTATTTGATTCGTAAATTTCCGTCATGTCTCGTCAGGTTTCGCCTTGCGTTTTTTTTTTCTTTTTTTGTTTTTCACTTTTTCGAATGTGTTAAGTCGCGATTTTCCTCTTGTTGAAGTGACATCGTGAGATTTTCTCGAACTTTCCGGCTTAGGCCTATAGTGAGTGACTTGAGTTTTTACTTTCTTTTCTCTTACTTTTGTGATATTTTTTTTCTTTTATTGACTGAGTTCTATTTGATCCCTCCTTCATGTAGTCCTCTCTCCCTTTATATATACATTCCACTCTAAAATGAGGAAAATTGCCTTTTTTTTATCATTATTATTATTTTTGAATCAATAAATTCCAAGAATTAAAGAGAAGAGTCTGTCTCTTATGTCAAGGGAGATGTTTTCATACATGGGGGTCTGTGGGTGAACATCATAGAATATGCTTTGGCAGCCAAGGTGTTGAAGTTGAAAATTCATATCTCCTTGATAGACTCCTTGAAAATTAGGTTTGATATTTCCAATGATAAAATTGGAGTTGTGGTTAGGGGGGCATGGGTTGCTTTCGATTTAATAGAAGGAAGCACAGTACAAACCAGTTTGGAAACCACTGCTGTAGACAGTACCTAAGTAACTGACTTTAGACCTACCAGACCAGAGAATAGCCTTGAGATGTATGTGAGCATGGTATACTGTTTGGCATGTTTGGAATTCCCCAGGTTTGATTATAGCTATTTTCAATACATTGGTTGGTATACATGAGCACCTCTGAAGTGTTAGACTTCTGGTTCTGATCTTGTGGACAGATGATATTCACACTAGTTCCCAGATTTGTTTTCCAAATTTAATAGAAGGAAGCATAGTACAAACCAGTTTGGAAACCACTGCTGTAGACAGTACCTAAGTAACTGACTTTAGACCTACCAGACCAGAGAATAGCCTTGAGATGTATCTGAGCAAGGTATACTGTTTGGCATGTTTGGAATTCCCCAGGTTTGATTATACATAGCTATTTTCAATACATATGTAGTTATACATGAGCACCTCTGAAGTGTTAGACTTCTGGTTCTGATCTTGTGGACAGATGATATTCACACTAGTTCCCAGATTTGTTTTCCACATTTTTCGGACAAATAATAAAAATTGGTTTAAAAAAACGGGATTTCAGATTTGTATCCTGGACAAGAGGCATGTCTCCCATCAATTTAGCCTTTTAACAATTTATTTTATGGATATTTTGCAGCATTTACTAAGAACCTCCTTTACATTTCTAAAAATTTTCTTTTTACTCTGATAATGACTTTAAGTAGTACTCATAAATTGTACCTTTGGAAAACAATAAAGTGTGGCTGTATGGGTCTATTTTTGACCCATTGCCAAAAAAAAAAAAAAAAAAAAAAGAAAACAATTTATTTCATGGATATTTTGCAGCATTTACTAATTACTATGAGCCTCCTTTACATTTCTAAAATTTTTATTTTTACTCTGATAATGACTTTAAGTAGTACTCATAAATTGTACCTTTGGAAAACAATGAAGTGTGGCTGTATGGGTCTATTTTTGACCCATTGCCAAAAAAACAAAAACAAAAAAAAAGTATTACTGCATTGTCCTCACGAGGCTGAGTGCACTCCATGTTCCAAGCACAGAGCTGAAATTTTTTTTGACTCTGTTGGGAATCGAACTCGGGAACCTAGTATGATGGCCACACGACCACAAAGGTTGCTATGTGATGAGACTTTTTTAAAAAGAAGTTTGACAAAGGGAACTGTAACTGCTAAGGTATCATCATTCCGAAATCGAAGAGAGATGGAAGACAGGATAGGAAAAAGCCAGCCGTTCTAAGAACGAACATTATCCCATCAGGATAAAATCCGCCACGGGCGGGACTCGTACCCGCCGGCCGAGCGCTTACAAGGCAGATGCGCTACTAACCAAGCAATCTAGGCTGGCAAGTGTGATGAGACTGATGGATGATAATGACGGTGAGGCGCCAGGCCAAGTTCAAGGTAGCATGTCTGTGTATGTTTATGTGAAACAGCCTTTCTGATACATTATGATGTTGGAAACCTGGAGAAGAAAAGAAATCTGGTGTGTGTTAGCCAGCCTAGTTAACTTGATCGGTAGCGCGTCTGCCTTGTAAGCGCTAGGCCGCGGGTTCGATTCCCGCCCAAGGGCGGATTTTATCCTGAAGGGATACGGTTCGTTATCGGAACGGTTGGCTTTCTCCTATTCTATCTTCCTTCTCTCTTCTGTTTCGGGACGATAAGACCTTAGCAGTTGCAGTTCCCTCTATCAAACCTCTAGGGGGGGGGGGGGATGTGATAGGAGAAAACCGGCCATTTCGAGAACAAACCTTCTTAGGATAAATTTTGTAGGATAAATTCCGCCCGGGGTGGGAATCGAACCCGCGACCTAGTGCTCACAAGGGAGGCGCGCTACCTTCCAAGCTAACTAGTCTGGCTAAGAGTGCAGTTTCTTTTGATCATAAAATCATAATTCCTCCTGTACTCGGAACCAAAATTTGAATGTCCATTGACCTTGTCTTGTGACTAGTCATCCGATAATCTTTGCGTGAAAGCTTTAGTTCTGAGAATATTGTTCATGAATCTCTGGTACTTAGTCTGTGACGTATGATACTCATTGACGTGTTTACCCACGCGTTCTTACGTAACTTGGAATTCTAAGCGAATAAATTATCAGTTGCAACTGAGAGCTGACTACTAATTGGCTCGATGACTGGATGTAGAATTGTAGATAGAACTATTGTTAGCACTTAGTAGACGTCAGTATAACTACTTACTGGTACCTAAGTAGTAGCTTTATCTTACTTGTGCATAATAATAATAATAATAATAGTGCTTATTTATACTGCTCGCATAGGACTGAAAAGTCCCTTTACTCCAGCAGTAGGCTACTACTATTACTGTGGTCAAATTCTCAAATTAAATTGAGGATTAAATTCCATACCTCGGCTGGGATTGAACCCACGCCCTCCTGTTTACCGGGCGAGCGCCTTGACCACTACACCGAGGCAGGTGAAATACCATGCATATGCATATAATACCATTAGTGGCACACGGTATAATTTGTTTATCCGACCAAGTAGGTATACTATAGTATAGTGGTGCCTATAATAATATACAGAATCACGTTGTGGATAAGATGAATTGAGAACAGTTTAGGCTAAAAACAGAGTGGAGCAGAGCATAGCGCATGCGCAATAGAGCATTCGAGTAGGTAGAGGGAAGTAACAAATTCAAACTGCATAGAACTGAGAGCAAAAAGCTCAAAATTTTCGGAGTCTGGCCGACAGTAAAGAAGAAAAATAAAGCTCGAGCCTCCCCTCTAAATAAGGCCCTGAACAACAACAACAACAACAACAACAACAACAACAACAACAACAACAACAACAACCACAACATAGGTATGATTATCGAAGTCTATTTGCTGGCTGAAGTATAGATAAATCCGACAACGTGATGTCTCATACACATATATTGTGTAGCGTGTATTTAGATTTTAGATAGAGAACGTAGCTTTAGATATAAAATTCGCCTTAATCTCATTGGTTCGGTTGGTACAGCAATAATATTGGGATAATTATCTCCCCGAGTTGCCAAGGTAAAATATTATTTTACTCTACCGTCAGCACTTGGAGTTGTTTTTCCTCTTTCCATAGCATTATTATGTTAGCTATATCAGCATACAGTTATTTTGCTTGAATTTCGTTGAGTCAGTCGATTTCTTGTTAGCAGTAAACATTCGATACTGGACTCTGATAAATAGAAGTGAGATCACATATTAGAGATCAATACTTGAATCTGTAGTATGTACCTACTATTGATTTTATGGACCGGAAAATGGTGCTTGAACCAAGGGGAAGAAGGTTTCTATAGGAAATAGGCCAGTACTGGCCTACATTCAATAGACCAGTAGTCCAGGACTCCAGGAAACGAAGCCCGAAATTTAAGGTTTGACGGACAAAAATGACGTATTTCTGATTTTTTTACCAAAAGATTGGGGATGGTGTCCTGAATAAGGGGTCAAAAGTCTCAAAGCGAGACTTTACGGCTAGCGGAACTAGAAGGGCGTAAGTGTCATTTTTCGATTTTGATTTTCATTCTGAAACTCTGATTGATTTAATGTACTTCCTTGAATTTTACTTTGCTGTTGCTCTTGCTTCATTTTATTTTTCAACTCATCTTCTGTTCCCAGCATATCAATTTTACGGTGTCTTGCAATATTTGATAGAATAGACTGTAAACTTGTAGTCTTTGTTTTTTTAGCACTTCCCTTGGGTGTTGCATTTCTCCTCACCGAGGACAAATTCAGCTGGTTCAACTCATCTTCAAATTCAAAGTCTCCATCATCTATTGTATTTTCTACTTCAGGGAACTGGTCATCTTCATGTTCATTGGTCTCTTGATTTTCAGGTGTTGGTGCTCTGTGTCCTATACATTTCCATTGTAATTTAAATTCCTTACCATTAGTATAGTTGTCCAAATGTTTCAAAAATTCAGATTGAGGAGGGATGTATTTACCACCCACCATTTCAAATTTGTCAAAAATTTGTTCATCTTGCTCATCGAACCAAACATTGGATTTTGCTTCTGGTTTGTCTATACTTGAATTGGTAGTCATGATGTGGATGACTTGGATCCAATTATCTGAAAAATATAAATTGAGACTTCAATTTAACCATCATCCTAAGGGAAAAAAATAGCTTAAGCATCAAGTTGCCCCTGGGCTAACTCCTACCAACAAACTACCCACCCATACAAACTAATCTCATCCAACCTGAGAGAGACTGGGGAAAGCTAGCATTGATCAAATAACCAGATGAGCCAGCCTAGTTAGCTTAGTTGGTAGTGCATCTGCCTTGTAAGCCCTAGGCCGTGGGTTTGATTCCCGCCCGGGGCAGATATCCTGATGGGATAATGTTCGTTCTCGGAACGGCTGGCTTTCTCCTATCCTATCTTCCTTCTCTCTTCGATTTTAGGACGATCCCCACAAAAACACAAATGTGAAAAAAAGGCCAAGTTCCTATCCAAAAATGTCGGCCTATAAAAGTGGTGAGATCAGAAAATAAAGGCCAAGTCTGCATGGCCAAGTTCCTGTCCAAAAATGTCGGCCCTTAAAAGTGGTGAGATCAGAAAATTAAGGCCAAGTCTGCATTCCCAATTTTTCGTGTCTGCTGAAAATGCTGGATCTCAATATCCTTCAACCTTCTCTCAATTTCAACTTGGAATTCCTTCAACCTTCTCTCAATTTCAACTTGGCAATGTTTTCCTTTTCTCTCAATTTCAACTTGGAATTCCTTCAACCTTCTCTCAATTTCAACTTGGAATTCCTTCAACCTTCTCTCAATTTCAACTTGGAATTCCTTCAACCTTCTCTCAATTTCAACTTGGAATTCCTTCAACCTTCTCTCAATTTCAACTTGGAATTCCTTCAACCTTCTCTCAATTTCAACTTGGAATTCCTTCAACCTTCTCTCAATTTCAACTTGGAATTCCTTCAACCTTCTCTCAATTTCAACTTGGAATTCCTTCAACCTTCTCTCAATTTCAACTTGGAATTCCTTCAACCTTCTCTCAATTTCAACTTGGAATTCCTTCAACCTTCTCTCAATTTCAACTTGGAATTCCTTCAACCTTCTCTCAATTTCAACTTGGAATTCCTTCAACCTTCTCTCAATTTCAACTTGGAATTCCTTCAACCTTCTCTCAATTTCAACTTGGAATTCCTTCAACCTTCTCTCAATTTCAACTTGGAATTCCTTCAACCTTCTCTCAATTTCAACTTGGAATTCCTTCAACCTTCTCTCAATTTCAACTTGGAATTCCTTCAACCTTCTCTCAATTTCAACTTGGAATTCCTTCAACCTTCTCTCAATTTCAACTTGGAATTCCTTCAACCTTCTCTCAATTTCAACTTGGAATTCCTTCAACCTTCTCTCAATTTCAACTTGGAATTCCTTCAACCTTCTCTCAATTTCAACTTGGAATTCCTTCAACCTTCTCTCAATTTCAACTTGGAATTCCTTCAACCTTCTCTCAATTTCAACTTGGAATTCCTTCAACCTTCTCTCAATTTCAACTTGGAATTCCTTCAACCTTCTCTCAATTTCAACTTGGAATTCCTTCAACCTTCTCTCAATTTCAACTTGGAATTCCTTCAACCTTCTCTCAATTTCAACTTGGAATTCCTTCAACCTTCTCTCAATTTCAACTTGGAATTCCTTCAACCTTCTCTCAATTTCAACTTGGAATTCCTTCAACCTTCTCTCAATTTCAACTTGGAATTCCTTCAACCTTCTCTCAATTTCAACTTGGAATTCCTTCAACCTTCTCTCAATTTCAACTTGGAATTCCTTCAACCTTCTCTCAATTTCAACTTGGAATTCCTTCAACCTTCTCTCAATTTCAACTTGGAATTCCTTCAACCTTCTCTCAATTTCAACTTGGAATTCCTTCAACCTTCTCTCAATTTCAACTTGGAATTCCTTCAACCTTCTCTCAATTTCAACTTGGAATTCCTTCAACCTTCTCTCAATTTCAACCACTATTGAAATTACGTACTACAAGTTATCAGTTTTTTGATTAGATTTATCAGGTAAAAAGGTAAAAACTTCGATCTACTTTTGTAATTTTGTAATTTTGTAATGAAGTTAATTTTTTTTTTTTTTAAGAGGTTTGACAGAGGGAACTGTAACTGCCTATGGTCTTATCGTCCCGAAATCGAAGAGAGAAGGAAGACAGGATAGGAGAAAGCCAGCCGTTCCGAGAACGAACATAGTCTTATCGTCCCGAAATCGAAGAGAGAAGGAAGACAGGATAGGAGGAAAGCCAGCCGTTCCGAGAACGAACATTATCTAATCCGCCCCGGGCGGGAATCGAACCCGCGGCCTAGCGCTTACGAGGCAGACGCACTACCAACTAAGCTAACTAGGCTGGCTAATGAAGTTAATGATAATGAACCCAAAACAAACATTTTCAAATTTTCGCGGTTCATGAGTTCATGCTCGGACGTCATTACCTCTGTGTTGAAATCTATGCGGTCCATTACCTCTGTTTTGAAACTTTTGAACTGTACGAGTGTTTTTTGTGAAAGCTCGTTTGAACTTTGGTTTTGGTTCACCTTTGGCTGAGTCTAGCCATTGACCATAACTGTTACTATAGTATAGGTTTAGGTTATACGCAAAGCTTTTACAGAAAAAAATTGGGCCAGAAAAAAAAGGATCGGTCTTGATCATAGGTACCTGAACACACCCCTCCCCTCTACGGAGGGATGGTTGTGGTGGGATTTTTTGGTCAGGGATTTTTTATTCCCAACAAAATTCTTTCCGATGACGTCATAACGTATTCGATTCGTGAATTTCCGTCATGTCTCGTCAGGTTTCGCCAGTTCGCCTTCGCGTTGCGTTTTTTTTCTTTTTTGTTTTTCACTTACACTTAATCACTTATCACTTTTTCGTTTTTCGAATAAAGTGTAAAAGTGTTAAACTGTTAAGTCAGTTAATTAATTGAAGTGCCGAAGTGTTGAAGACTTGAAAGAAGAAGTTGAGAATCAAAAGAAATAGACAAAATAGTCATTGCTGACTACTAAACTGCTTTTTTTGTGATAAGACTGCATTTTTTTCTGACAAGGTAAGAAGTTATAATTTATAACCAGATAAGCACCTATCAGTATCATTTTGTTTCATAGCTGATTTGTGTACCGTCTTGTTATTTCATGGATACAAATTTTAATATAAGAAAGTGTTAAATTAATTTTGCGTCCTCCAGCCAGACAACTTACTTTACCAGGGAGTACACCAGCTCAGTCTGGCTGGGGGGACTGTAAACAGGGAGTATGCCAGCCTAATAAGCAGAAGCAGTTTTGTTAAGCACTAACACTTAACTTAAGTGTTAAGTGAAGTGCCGAAGTGTTGAAAGAAGAAGTTGAGAATCATAAGAAATAGACAAAATAGTCATTGCTGACTACTAAACTGCTTTTTTTTGTGAATTTTTTTGTGACAAGGTAAGAAGTTATAATTTATAACCAAATAAGCACCTTTCAGTATCATTTTGTTTCATAGCTGATTTGTGTACCGTCTTGTTATTTCATGGATACAAACTTTAATTAATGTTATAAGAAAGTGTTAAATTAATTTAACGTCCTCCAGCCAGACAACTTACTTAAACAGGGAGTACACCAGCTCAGTCTGGCTGGGGGGACTGTAAACAGGGAGTATGCCAGCCTGAATTTCCCTTGCTAAAGAAATAGCAAAGGTTGAGTGTGAAGGGCATCCACTCATAAACTTTGTAGCCAAAACCAAATGTCAGCTCAAAGCAATCACCCTAGTTAGGGCTGATTGAGAGGCTGACAAAAAACACCAACCCCATCTCTACATTGGGAAAAGGCAAAGAAAAAGAAGATTTAGGGTGTGTTTATGTACCGGGTTGAAATGAGCTCGGACAAGGTGAGATAGGATATTGTTTCTACAGTTTTGCATTGGAGTGGTAACTTAAGCAAGGATAGCATGGGAGTGTTGGGTATTTTTTCTAACCCTCTGTCCCGGCAACAATTTTTAAAATTTATTTTATACCTAGGTATTTATTTTTGTTTGCTTTGTAATTCGCTTGTTTGTAATAAATATCTAATATAAATGAATATAAATGAAGTATAATATAAATGTGCAAACTAGAGATTAAAAGTAAAAAAAAAAAAAAATGAATTCAGGTTGTACAAGTTGTGGAGAAAAATCAAAATTTTGAATTTCCCACCAACTTTACATGCTCATGAAGGCTGTGTTAAGTACCACATCATTTTCCACACGCCAAGAAAGGATGGAAATGTCCTATCTCAGCCCGGTACATAAACACACCCTGTGTTAAACAGGCATGTTGGAATACCAAAGGTATCTTGAAGTCTTGAATAAGTTTTGTTATCATTGCAACTTGTGAGCTAGACATACTGTCACACAGGCTGTGTTCAATGCTTGATCTGGAATTGATTAAAATGTCAATTAATTGGTTAATGCCGTTAATGGTTCAATATTCACTGTATTCAACCTATGGCACTGTAAGTGTAAGGGGCAATTACAAATCATATAATGCGAAATATTGCCAGTGACTTGCAACACACCTTAATAAAACACAATCAAGGATGGTCATACTACCTATGTACTTGAGAAAATCCAAGCTCATCCATCTCACCAAATATAGGTAGCTAATTTGGTTTTCTTTTGCCATTTAATGCCAATAGTAGCCCTACACTTTCAATAATATTGTGCAAGAGCCTTGCTATGTGTTTACAACTTTAAAAAAAAAAAAAAAAAAAAAAAAAAAAAAAAAAAAAAAAAAATCAAGAAAGGGGAGTCTGAGCAGACCAACTTGGTGCAATATGTTACTACTTCACACATTGTCTTCGGAGTTGTCGGCAGTAAAAAAAAAAAAATAATAATAATAAATAAAATGTACAATGTAGGAGGCCCTCTGAAGCTGATTGCCCCGTTTTCTTTTATCATTATTATTATTTTCTCAATCAATAAATTCAAGAATTAAAGAGAAGGAGTCTGTCTCTTACATGTCAGGGGATGTTTTTCATCATGGGGGTTGTGGGTGAAACATCATGTGCTTTGGCAGCGCGAGAGGGTGTTGAACTCGTGGACTTGCGATATCCTTGATAGATCCTTGAAATTAGGTTGACTATTTTCCCACATGATACAAATGTGGAGGTTGTGCGTTAGGGGCGCATGGGTTGCTTTCGATTTAATAGAAGGACAGCACAGTACCAAACCAGTTTGAACCTGTGTGACAGTACTAAGTAACTGAACTTTAGACCTACCAGACCAGAGGAATAGACTTGAGATGTATAGGAGCATGGAATACTGTTTGGCATGTTTGGAATCCCCCAGGTTTGATTACATTAGCTTATTTTCATACATATGGTCTGGTTTAATGAGCACCTCTGAAGTGTTAGACTTCTGGGTTCCTGAATCGGTGGACACAAATGATATTCAACACTAGTTCCCAGATTTGTTTTTCCACATTTTTCGGACAAATAATAAAAATTGGTTTAAAAAAACGGATTTCAGATTTCGTATCCCTGCACAAGAGGCATGGTCTTCCCCATCAATAGCCTTTTAACATTTCAGTTTTATGGATATTTTGCGCAGCATTCTACTAATAGAATCACCTCCTTTACATTTCCTAAAATTTTGTCATTTTTACTCCTGCATAATACTTTAAAGTAGTACTCATTAAATTGTACCTTTGGAAAACAATGAAGTGGTGGCGCTGTATGGGTCTATTTTTGACATCTGCAAAAACAAAAGCGAAAAAAAGTAATCTACTGCCAATTGTCCTCAACGAGGGCTGAGGTGGCACTCATGTCCTCCCAGCACAGAGCTGAAAATTTTTTTGACCCTTCTGTTTGGGAATCCGACACCTCGGGAACTAGGTATGAATGGGCCCACACGACCCACAGGTTTGCTAATGCTGAATGGACTCTTTCTAGAAAGCAACGTTTGACAAAGGAACTGTAACTGCTAAGGTTATCATCATGTCCGAAATCGAAGAGGAGATGGACAGACAGGATTAGCGAAAGCCAGCCCGTTCTTAAGAACGACACCATTATCCCCATCAGGGATAAAAATCGGCACGGGCGGGGACTCGTACCGCCGCCGCCCCGACCGCGCTTTCTTACAAGGGCAGATCGCCTACTAACCAAGCAATCTAGGCTCTGGCAAGTGTGATGAGGACTGATGGATGAATAAATGGACGGATGAAAGGCAGCAGGCCAAGTAATCAGGTAGACTAGGTGGATCCACACAACCCACCCTTTTGGGGGAGAAACAAAATAAAAGAGTGGATAATGTTTTAATGTGAAACAGCCTTATCTGATATAAAAATTAATGAATAGATTGGAAACCTGGCAGAAGAAAAAGAAATCAATGGTGTAGTAGTTAGACAAGCACTGATTAAACTATAAGATCGGAAAAAAGAGCGTCATGAGATCGGTGAAGCGGTTGCATTGTAAGACTGCCAGCGGGTTCGATTCCCGCCCAAGGAGCGGATTTATATCCTGAAAGGGGATACGGTTCGTTTATCGGAACGGTTGGCTTTCATCCTATTCTAGATATCTTTCCTTCTCTCTTCTGTATTCAGGGGGAAAAAAAGTCTGGGGGTGTGCGCTCCCCCATAAAAAACCCTTGGGGGGGGGGGGGGAATCTGGTGTGAATATCACACGATTTTAGCTTGGTACATTTTGTGTCAATGAATCATCGGTTTGGATATCAATTTTACTGTACCAAGTACGAACGACGCGACAGTTTAATCTATTAGTATAAGTAGGGCCATCGGCTTAAACAAACGCCTTTCTGTCTCTCGACCTGGTTAGATCTTTTGTGACATAAACAATTCAATCATTTCTCATGTTTCACAGAATAAACAACAGCCATGTCTAAGCAGGAAAGCGAGTTCAATAACCTCTCAATGCCAATGCCGTCGGCCCCAATGCCTTCTGCCCCGCCCACCTATGATCAGGCTATCAGCCAGGGCCCTTCTGTTGGATTCACGCAGAATGAAACCCAAGGACAAGGTAAGAAAAGATCTTTTTACCTGTCAAAAAGAGGTTTTGATAGAGGGAACTGCAACAAGGGCGGCCTCACCATCCAGAAATCGAAAGAAGGAGGACGAGATAGGAGAAAACCGGCCATTTCGAGAACAAACCTTCTTAGGATAAATTTTGTAGGATAAATTCCGCCCCGGGTGGGAATCGAACCCGCGACCTAGTGCTCACAAGGGAGGCGCGCTACCTTCCAAGCTAACTAGCCTGGCTAAGAGTGCAGTTTCTTTTGATCATAAAATCATAATTCCTCCTGTACTTACTCGGAACCAAAATTTGAATGTCCATTGACCTTGTCTTGTGACTAGTCATCCGATAATCTGTGCGTGAAAGCTTTAGTTCTGAGAATATTGTTCATGAATCTCTGGTACTTAGTCTGTGACATATGATATTCATTGCTTTAGTTCTGAGAATATTGTTCGTGAATCTCTCAGTTCTTAGTCTGTGACGTATGATACTCATTGACGTGTTTACCCACGCGTTCTTACGTAACTTGGAATTCTAAGCGAATAAATTATCAGTTGCAACTGAGAGCTGACTACTAATTGGCTCGATGACTGGATGTAGAATTGTAGATAGAACTATTGTTAGCACTTAGTAGACGTCAGTATAACTACTTACTGGTACCTAAGTAGTAGCTTTATCTTACTTGTGCATAATAATAATAATAATAATAGTGCTTATTTATACTGCTCGCATAGGACTGAAAAGTCCCTTTACTCCAGCAGTAGGCTACTACTATTACTGTGGTCAAATTCTCAAATTAAATTGAGGATTAAATTCCATACCTCGGCTGGGATTGAACCCACGCCCTCCTGTTTACCGGGCGAGCGCCTTGACCACTACACCGAGGCAGGTGAAATACCATGCATATGCATATAATTATAATACCATTAGTGGCACACGGTATAATTTGTTTATCCGACCAAGTAGGTATACTATAGTATAGTGGTGCCTATAATAACATACAGAATCACGTTGTGGATAAGATGAATTGAGAACGGTTTAGGCTAAAAACAGATAGGAGCAGAGCATAGCGCATGCGCATAGAGCATTCGAGTAGGTAGAGGGAAGCAACAAATTCAAACTGCATAGAACTTAGACTGAGAGCAAAAAGCTCAAAATTTTCAGAGTCTGGTCGACAGTAAAGAAGAAAAATGAAGCTCGAGCCTCCCCTCTAAATAAGGCCCTGAACAACAACAACAACAACAACAACAACAACAACAACAACAACAACAACATATGATTATCGAAGTCTATTTGCTGGCTGAAGTATAGATAAATCCGACTACGTGATGTCTCGTACACATATATTGTGTAGCGTGTATTTAGATTTTAGATAGAGAACGTAGCTTTAGATATAAAATTCGCCTTAATCTCATTGGTTCGGTTGGTACAGCAATAATATTGGGATAATTATCTCCCCGAGTTGCCAAGGTAAAATATTATTTTACTCTACCGTCAGCACTTGGAGTTGTTTTTCCTCTTTCCATAGCATTATTATGTTAGCTATATCAGCATACTGTTATTTTGCTTGAATTTCGTTGAGTCAGTCGATTTCTTGTTAGCAGTAAACATTCGATACTGATAAATAGAAGTGAGATCACATATTAGAGATCAATACTTGAATCTGTAGTATGTACCTACTATTGATTTTATGGACCGGAAAATGGTGCTTGAACCAAGGGGAAGGAGGTTTCAATAGGAAATAGGCCAGTAGTCCAGGAAACGAAGCCCAAAAATTAAGGTTTGACGGACAAAAATGACGTATTTCTGATTTTTTGCCTAAAAGATTGGGGATGATGTCCTGAATAAGGGGTCAACAGTCTCAATGCGAGACTTTACGGCTAGCGGAACTAGAAGGGCGTAAGTGTCATTTTTCGTGACTTTTTTCAGTTTTTTGCAAATATCTCGAAAACCGTTGGTTCTATCGAAAAAAGTATTCCAATCTATTTTGTTCAAAATTAAATTCCCTACAAAATGGTTACTTCCATCATTTCGTCCTACAACTTACCGTTGTGGCACCAGGAGGGCGTAAGTCGCGAGTTTCAAGGTTTTTTGCTATTATTTCAAAAACCGTAATCCTAGCAGTTTTTTGCAAATATCTCGAAAACCGTTGGTTCTATCGAAAAAAGTATTCCAATCGATTTTGTTCAAAATTAAATTCCCTACAAAATGGTTACTTCCATCATTTTGTCCTACAACTTACCGTTGTGGCACCAGGAGGGCGTAAGTCGCGAGTTTCAAGGTTTTTTGCTATTATTTCAAAAACCGTAATCCTAGCGCAAAATTAACCATCCCACATTGTTCTGGATGTAATTTCCTACAAAAATGACTATAAGCACTTTCTCATAGGAGCAACCGTTTTCCCGGAAAATGCGTTCAATATACATGCTGTTCACTTCTCATTCTCATGTAAAAAAAAAGAAAAAAATAGATCTGTGTAAAATAATGATTCTTACGTTCTTCAATCAGGCGCCCGCCCAAAGTTAGAATTTTCATAGTGCTGAATGGAAAATGACACGGATTTTTTTCCCTCTTAATAATGCTTTTTGACACAAACATACTATGTAGCTTTCAAGTAGGTACGTGTACACAAGGGTACTACTATATCATGCGAGACTCGAGTGCCATGTTATGGTAGTATAATTTTATGTCATGGGAGAGCCATGTTATTTTAGTAGAATAGAATATACTCTGTTTACACTGGCGAAATGAGACTGAAAAGTCCCTTTACTCCCACAGTCCAAACAAGGTTTTATGTATTTGGTACAGAATAAATGCCCCTGTAGTAGGTCTGTTAAGGAACGAATAGCTCTATTCATTCTAACATAATGCCTTATTATCACCCCCCCCCCCAGGAGGCTACTACCTACCCCCCCGTGGTACAACAGCCCCAGTCCGCCACCACAGTGGTAATCACCCAACAGCCAGCCTTTGCCCCCGGGCCCCGTCCTATGCGAGTCACATGTCCTAACTGTCATCAGCACATTACCACTGAGACGGAGACCGACTGTTTGTGCGTCGCTCATTTCGTCTGTCTCGCCTTGTTCCTGGTGGGGTAAGTAATACCTTACCCCTATTTTCCTTTCCTAATGTCAATACACATTGACGTTAGGTTTTTTCGGTGGTGGGGATGTAAAAATGGAAGACTTTTAGTAGTGGGGGTAAAAAATGGACGGTTAAAAAATCAGATAGTAAAATTTAAAAATTTACCGCCAAAACTTCCTATATTCCTAATGTGAAACAAGATGGTGGATCCTAATGCTAGAAGCTAGAAGAGAAAAAAGAACATTACGGTCCGCCAAAACTTCCTATATTCCTAATGTGAAACAAGATGGTGGATCCTAATGCTAGAAGAGAAAAAAGAACATTAGAAATTACGGTCCGCCAAAACTTCCTATATTCCTAATGTGAAACAAGATGGTGGATCCTAATGCTAGAAGAGAAAAAAGAACATTAGAAATTACGGTCCGCCAAAACTTCCTATATTCCTAATGTGAAACAAGATGGTGGATCCTAATGCTAGAAGCTAGAAGAGAAAAAAGAACATTAGAAATTACGGTAGGGAAAGTTAATGTAAGGTTAGAGAAGCTGTTAAGGGTAGTTTACCAATGATGAGATGAAGATCTACACGCATCATTTTTTGCACTCTCTCATGTGAACAGTCGTTATTATAATATTGGTATTGTAATTGTTCTATAAATAGCTTTTTACTTTCTATTACTACAGTATAGCGGAGCTATACTAGTAATGAAAGTATTGCAATCGGTCCAAATTTTCAAAATCGGGAATAAGGTTAGAGAAGCTGTTAAGGGTAGTTTACCAATGATGAGATGAAGATCTACACGCATCATTTTTTGCACTCTCTCCTCATGTGAACAGTCGTTATTATAATATTGGTATTGTAATTGTTCTATAAATAGCTTTTTTTATATGAATCAGTGGCTTTGTGTGTCAGTCATAGCAAACCTGATGGACTGAAGGATGTTGAGTGTTGAGTCATCAATTATTGCCAAGTTATTAATTATCAGTTATTAATTATTTCTCATTTTACATTTAATAAGATAAGATAGTATAGGAGTAACCATTAGATTAGTCATTAGAGGAATGTACGTCACCCGTCACCTCAACATCGAGCTCACTGAAATTAGGATGAGTAATCCCCGCCCTACCGCAAATCTGCGACAGACAGAAAAAAAAAAAAAAAAAAAAAGCAAAAAAAAGTTCAATTTTTTGACACTTTTTAATGATCCCTCATTACATGGGGAGTATTTTAAGATAGGAAATTTTCGACCAAAAATCGGCCGCCGTAGGCGGCTCAGGCTCGGGAAAAATTTTCATTTTTTTTTTTAATTTCTTTTTTTTTCAAATACGTATTCCACAAATGTAATAGAAAGTCGTGTGATGTTCACACCAGATTTTTTTTATATGAATCAGTGGCTTTGTGTGTCAGTCATAGCAAACCTGATGGACTGAAGGATGTTGCGTGTTGAGTCATCAATTATTGCCAAGTGTAATTGTATCAGTTATTAATTATTTCTCATTTTACATTTAATAAGATAAGATAGTATAGGAGTAACCATTAGATTAGTCATTAGAGGAATGTACGTCCCCCGTCACCTCAACATCGAGCTCACTGAAATTAGGATGAGTAATCCCCGCCCTACCGCAAATCTGCGACAGACAGAAAAAAAAAAAAAAAAAAAAAAGGGCACTCCAGCGGTTTTACAATTTGTAATTTAACAATATCTCGGGAACGGTATAAGCTAGAGACTTGAAATTTGGTATGTAGTTCACAAATGTGACAAGGATGCAACACAAAACGTTTGGTTGAGATGGTTTCTGCGCATGGCGGTATTTTGACCGCTTTTGGACAGATTTCGACCGTTTTTTTGGCGGTTTTCAGCTATAGCGACAAAACGGTTAGAGATATTGTAAAAGTTAGGGTAAAAGAATACTCAAACAAGCATCATTCAATAGGATAAGGAAAGTCGTGTGATGTTCACACCAGATTTTTTTTCTTTCCTTATCCTATAGGAAGGAAAGTAATGTAATCGGGTCAAATTTTCGATGGTCAGTTTTTAGTGGCAAAACACGTTTTGAGGTCCCTAAATACAAAGTTTCAGCCATTGGTCCGTGTGTCTGTCTGTAAACAAAATATCTCTAGAGCGGTAAGAGCTAGAGACTTGAAATTTGGCATGCAGCTGTCAAATGTGACAAGGATGCAAAACGAAACTTTTGGTTAAGATCGATGCAACGGTTGGCGGCATTTTACCGCTTTTTGGCGGTTTTCGGTGTAATTCAATAATATCTCGGGAACGGTATGAGCTAGAGTTAATTTCCAAATGTGTTCCTCTGTTTCAGGCTGTGTGTATGCTCGTGCATTCCCTACTGTATGGACTCGTGCAAGAGTGTGTCACATCATTGTCCCAACTGTAAGGTGGATCTCGGCACCTATGTTCCGTCATGATTGAGCCATAGGGCATTCTATGTAAGCAATCATACCCGCGCCATGAAGCCGTTAAGCAACCATAGAGCACTCTATGTCTAAGCAATCATACCCGCGCCATGAAGCCGTTAAGCAGCCATAGAGCACTCTATGTCTAAGCAATCATACCCGCGCCATGAAGCCGTTAAGCAGACAAATAGGTAAGGTACGCATTCTATGATCGGTAAGGTACCATGGTGGTCCCGAGAAGTCCGCCATGTTATGGGTTCCAAGTTTCAGCAGTCCAAAGTCATGTTTGTATTATAAACCAGACACCATTGGCCTGGGTAAACATACTGTAATACCCTTTGCAATCAATGTGTTAAAAAGGGTAAACGGAAGCAAGGCGTAAGGGAACTTTTTAGTTCTATTCGAGGAGTATAAAATAGACACTACAAATGTAGTGCCTATATGCCCTACAGGCACTACATTGTAGTGGCAGGGGATTGTAGAGTTCTCCTGTAAGGTCATCGTAGACTGCTTAGAGCCTATCACATTTATTCGTGAAAAACTGATATAAATATCTGGCCAGCACTATATGATTAAAAATGCTTCAGCATTGAAAGACCGGCATCCTATTGAAATTTAATAATAGTAATTAATTAATGACCATGAGGTCATGGTTATGTACCGAGTTGAGTTAGGCAAGGTTGGTAAATTAACCTTGCTTTTAAGTTACCACTCCCATGCCAAACGTAGACACAATATCCTGTCTCAACCAGTCCGAACCTAACCCAACCCGGTACATAACCACGACCTGAGGTTATACGATACCCATCACCTTATTGATCGTAAAATGCATTCTGCAGCCACCTTTGTCTAGCATATTTATAATGAAGCAGCCATCTTTGTCTAGCATATTTATTATGAAGCAGCCATCTTTGTCTAACATCTTTATTATGAAGCAGCCATTTTTGTCTAGCAACTCTAGCATATTATGAAGCACTTGAAACAGCCGTTTTCATTTAGCACATTTCATGTATATGGCTCCTTGTTTCAAGTCTAAAATCAGAATCAAATTGTCATTATTATTCAAATACAATCTCAACCAACTTGCCTCTTTATGTCATTAAAATGACAGTAAAGTAGGTATAAAGAAGACAGAAAAATACCGTTTTCATTTAGCACATTTCATGTATATGGCTCCTTGTTTCAAGTCTAAAATCAGAATCAAATTATCATTATTATTCAAATACAATCTCAACCAACTTGCCTCTTTATGTCATTAAAATGACAGTAAAGTAGGTATAAAGAAGACAGAAAAATGGGGAATAAAGAAACAACTAGAATTGTTATTTTTAGGAGGTTGAACATTTTCGAGATTATTTTTTGGGAGAACTTCGTTGAAGCACGATTTTTTTTCTATTTTATGGCCGTGGTCGGCCCGAGCAGTATTAAGGAGTCATTCTTTGTTGGACACAATTAAACAAAATATTTTCTTTTTTGGCTTTTCTTTAATGAATCAAAAATATTTACACTATGTAAAAGAGATTTTTCAGTCTCATTCTGGCAGTATAAATAAGGTACAAAATTATCTTTTATTTCTACTTGTCATTTTCATTCCGATGTTCTTTAACATCTTACATTTTATTTGTTTATATTCATTTTTTTTTTTTTTTTTTTTTTTTTTTTTTTTAATTTTTTGAATTATTCCCTCGAATTGTGTTTTCTCCCAGAGTGAGCTTTCTGTATCCATGATAAAGATTTGGTATCTTGGATAGGTTTTCTATCCTTTTCATGACATGTTTTTTATTTTTTTTTTCTCTCTTTTTATTTTTGGAAGTAGAAAATACTTGTTATTTATACCTAAACATTCTACATGTACCTTTTTTTCAAAGCTTTTCCGTCTACTTTGTTTTTACTTTGATTACCTATTTTTCCAATATTTTAAATTTTGAACTTCAAAACAATAATCCTATGTGCCTATTTTTAGTGGAGACAGAATGAATACGAATCCCGTTTTTGACTGGTGCATGGTAGAAACACACTAGACTAGAAGAAACACGATAGTAGTGTGTTACCTTTAGTAGATAGGTAGTTAGGTGTTCTATCTAAATTTTTTGATTATGAGCCTACTTAATTTACGACTTTCTCGATCAAATGACCAATCTTGTGATCGAATTAAAGTTGAGTGATATTTTTTTGGTATGCAGGTCGATTTCGAAGTGCCAAGAACTTCTAGTCTAGAAAAAGCTTCAAATCAATGATCTATCGATCTAATACCTATGTACGTTACCTTTAGTGAGGTGAATTTTTGTAATACAAACACGTATAATGTGTGCATGTGATTGTTAAAAGAGGTCTAATGGATTTTTTCCTGTATTCTTTACATTACTTACTCATATAATTAGGGCCATCACTCAGTTGGTGTAGTGTTCCGTTTCTTGGATGTTGTACATTGTACAATATGCTGCAGATAATGCTAAATCCTAAATTGACATCAACATTCCATCCATACTTTCGTATAGGTACCTACTTCTTTACCGGTTGTAGTATTTTTTCTTTTTTTTTTTCCTAGTGTTACTTGAGTTCTTTCATTGTCCAAATCTGTTGTAGTTTTTACAAAATTTTAAAAGTTCACCCCGAACACCAAGCACGGAGCCGAAAAAATTTCGACTCCGCCGGGAATCCAACCCGGGACCATCGGCGTGCAAGCCTAGTGTGATACTCACTCGGCCGCGGAGGTCATTTACTTTATGTACTTCTTATATTTGTTTATTTTAAGCAAAAGCTATGTTATTGGTTTCCAATTTACTTATGTACCTCGGTACTTATATTTTAAGATATACGGTCATTTTACATTTTAAGCAAGCTATGTTATTTGCTTACCATTTACCTACTCTTTAACTGTTTTGTGTTTTATATCTACAATACATTTATTCATATTTAGTTCTTGGTTTCCAATTTACTTATGTACCTCGGTACTTATATTTTAAGATATGACTATATTTTAAGCAAGCTATGTTATTTGCTTACCATTTACCTACTCTTTAACTGTTTTGTGTTTTATATCTACAATACATTTATTCATATTTGTTAAGTCAAAATTGGGCAATCGGTTTTTTCATTTCATTTTTCAAGAGGTTTTATATGTAGAGGGAACTGTAACTGCTAAGGTCTTATCGTCCCGAAAGCGAAAAGTAAATGACAGGATAGAAGAAAGCCAGCCGTTACGAAAACGAACCTTATCTGTATAGGATAAAGTCAGCCCCGGGTGGGAATCGAACCCGCAGCCTAGCGTTTCTTAGAAGGGAATATTTCCTGGTATTCCACTGATGCGTTACCTTTATGGACAGGTAATCTCATTGACCCAGGACTCAAGTGGCCCGGGTTCAATTCCTAGTCGGGTCGAAAATCAGCGCAAGTTGAAAGTCTTGACCTAAGTCGTGCGTCTAGAATTCTAGATAAGCCAGCCTAGTTAGCTTAGTTGGTAGTGCGTCTGCCTTGTAAGCGCTGGAACTCAAGTGGCCCGGGTTCAATTCCTAGTCGGGTCGAAAATCAGCGCAAGTTCGAAGTCTTGACCTAAGTCGTGCGTCTAGAATTCTAGATAAGCCAGCCTAGTTAGCTTAGTTGGTAGTGCGTCTGCCTTGTAAGCGCTGAGCCACGGGTTCGATTCCCGCCCGGGGCGGATTTTATCCTGATGGGATGATGTTCGTTCTCGGGACGGCTGGCTTTCTCCTATCCTGTCTTCCTTCTCTCTTCGATTTCGGGACAATAAGACCATAGCAGTTACAGTTCCCTCTGTCAAACCTCTTAAAAAAAAGAATTCTAGATAAGCGTTAAGCACCCACGTTGAGCGTTATTTGGCCTAATGATGAGCTATCACATTTTAAGCCAGCCACTCTAGATAAGCGTTAAGCACCCACGTTGAGCGTTATTTGGCCTAATGATGAGCTATCACATTTTAAGCCAGCCACTCACTATCAGGTAGACCTGACGACAAGTACACCTGATAGTGTGTATGCTCATCAGATGTCAGGTATACCTGATAGTGAGTGACTGACATTAGGCTAAATTTTAACTTGACAACCTTGCAACTTGCCTCGATAGTGTAGTGGTCAAGACGCTCGCCTTGTAAACAGGAGGGCGTGGGTTCAATCCCAGGCGAGGTATGGATTTTTATCCTCAACATTGAAAATTTGATCGTAATAGCAAAGTACATAGAAGTGAGTGTTTACTAACTACCCACAAGAAGAAAAAAAAATATAAAGAAAGATCAAAATATTAAAAATCAAAAACTCGTAGAAATTTATTTTCACATCTCAACCATGACACAGATATTGACACTTCAGCCAATAATATAACAAATTTCATACATCCAAGTCAAGAGGGAATTGTTTGATTCGAAAATTTTCATTTGTGAATGAGTAGTTTACAAATGATATCTACTAACTACCCACAAGAAGAAAAAAAATAATTATAAAGAAAGATCAAAATATTAAAAATCAAAAACTTGTAGAAATTTATTTTCACATCTCAACCATGACACAGATATTGACACTTCAGTCAAAAATATAACAAATTTCATACATCCAAGTCAAGAGGGAATTGTTTGATTCGAAAATTTTCATTTGTGAATGAGTAGTTTACAAATGATATTAAAGGTAACGGAAGTGTCAAGGAAGATCCAGGAGAGGAGACTACAGTGCTATGGACATGTTGAAAGAAGAGGTGAGAGCTACATAGGGAAAAGAGTTGAGAGAATGGAAGTGAGGGGGAGAAAAGGGCGAGGGAGACCGAAGAAAAGGTATGAGGATTCTGTGAGACAATTTCAACAGGGCATGAGGTACACACACACAGTGGGGGAAAAAAAACTTACATGGCTCAGTTTTGATGTCATCGAACTTTCTCTTGACGGGCAGAGTAGAGTCGTTGGCTGCAGTATACTGGTGGAACTAGGAGACCGAAGAAAAGGTAGAAGGATTCTGTGAGACAATTTCAACAGGGCATGAGGTACACACACACAGTAGGGGGAAAAACTTACATGGCTCAGTTTTGATGTCATCGAACTTTCTCTTGACGGGCAGAGTAGAGTCGTTGGCTGCAGTATACTGGTGGAACTCGCTGAAAACAATACAAAAGAATTACGATTATCAATAAATAGTAATTAAAAAAGAAGAAGAAAAAATGAATTTCTGAACGGAATTTTACGATGGTCTCATGTAAAAATGAGAATTCGTCAATTGTCTGCATAAAAAAGTGCAGTGGCCGGTCAACACAAGAACACTGAAATAATTGTAATCGAAATCGATGCGTTTTTTTTTTTTTTTTTTTTTTTTTTTTGAACCCGAAACACGGGCTTCATTTCTGCATGGCAAGGGCAAGCGCAGTTACTTTTTACACCTCTTTTTTACAGTTCTTTCTCACGATGGGCCGCGCTTGGATCCATTTTTTTTAACCCCAGTTACTTAGATAGGTTTTTTTTTTTTTTTTTTTTTTTTTATAAGAGGTTTTGACAGAGGGAACCTGTAAATGGTCTTTCGTCCGAAGTCGAAGAGCAGAAGCGAAGACAGGATAGGAGAAAGCCAGCCGTTCCTGAAGAACGACATTATCCCATCAGGATAAATCCGCCCCGGGCGGATCGAACCCGCGGCCTAAGAGAGACGTTCAAGGCAAACGCACTACCAACTAAGCTAACTCAGGCTGGCTTTAGATACGTTTATTCCGAGACTAACCAATAATCTCTTTTTTTTTTTTTTTTACTCACCTCTCTTACATTTCTCTGCGTACTTAGGTAGTTTCAAGCACAACACACCAATATCTCCACCTCTTGCCGTACTCTCTCGAAGTTTGGCCCTTGGCCTTGGGTCGTACCGCGCCAGGCGGGCCGTAAGGCCTTTCCCTCCTCCGAGGCAGTTCCTGAGCCTCTGAATTCCAGCTTGGCGCGGTGATCGGTGCCGAGTTCAATACACGAGTCTTCACCTAAGGCGTCACACGCGCTCGCGAAGCGCTGCCTGGCTGCCAGCCATACGAGCCCATCTGAACGAAATCATAAACGGGTTAGAACTTGAGAATAACTCACCTAAACAAAGGTTTTTCCCCCGACGCGAGTTTCTCCAAAAAAGTAGGCGAAACTCGAGTCGATTGGAAGACAATAAAAGTAAAAGTATCCATAATCAAATAATCATATAAACGGTAAGAAATAATGTTAATACATAGGATGTTTAATATAAACCTAACAAATAATTTATCACTGAGATTGTGGTTATGTACCGGGTTGAGTTGAGACAGGACTAGATGAGACGGGATATTGTTTCTACAGTTTGGCATGGGAGTGGTAACTTAAAAACAAGGCAAGTTTACCAACCTTGCCCATCTCAACCCGGTACATAACCACAACCTGACACTCCTTGTTGTGTTAAAATCCCAGAAGAGGTTAGGCTTTCAACACAGCAACGAGTGTCCATGATAAAGTAAGTCTAATATTAAAGAACCGACCGTTGGAATGAAAACTCCCGAACATGCAAGATTTGTGCTAAGGTCTAAAAATGCATTTTGTTTATTTTAACAGGTTTAACGTCCTTGTATCTAAGGTCTTTGATGACAGGGGTTTTAATCCACCATTCGGCGACAAGCTACTCTTTGGAATCCCTATCTTCTACTTCTGTAAACGAGTCCATTCCCCGAGTAGATCGTTTGGATACACTAGATTTAGATTTTTTTTTCAAAAGGAATGACAAAAAAAAACCCCTTATAATATGTATAGTTGTATACTGACCTTTCCTTTGTTCTTGGTGGAGGACTGGCCAATGAGCTGGGAATGATAGATGAGACCGTACTTGGGCGTATCACGTTTAGTTTTGAGCGCACGGAACAGAGCTTTCTCCGCGCCCAGGATTTGAACTGTCGAGGCCGGGTGCTTGGCCAAGTTAAGAAGGGAACCTGGGGGGAGGGGGAGGAAGACAGAGATGTGAAATAAACTCGATTTCCGACGGGGTAAAAAAAAAAAAAAAAATGTATTATGAAAATGATTGAGTTTGTGACTGGCTGGTTTTGAGCGCACGGAACAGGGCTTTCTCCGCGCCCAGGATTTGAACTGTCGAGGCCGGGTGCTTGGCCAAGTTAAGAAGGGAACCTGGGGGGAGGGAGAGGAAGACAGAGATGTGAAATGAACTCGATTTCCGACGGGGTCAAAAAAAAAAAAAATGTATTATGAAAATGATCGAGTTTGTGACTGGCTGTTGCGGAGTCCAATTAGTCTTGTGATTAAAATGGGTAGCTATGTAATAAAAATACACATGGCGACCGGTGCCAGCATGGTAGATAAACATTGGGAGTTTGGATATTTGGAAAATACTAGATGCTGCAGTGAGCAACAAAAACTGTGACTTAATAACGCAAAGAAACGGCATTTATTATTCATTTAATTAGTTCCAAATAATAAAACAGAAGCTTTATTGTATTGTAATTTTATTGTTTTGATACAATAAGTATAATTGTATATGACCCTAGTCTTTGTTAACTAAACTAAACATAACCCTTGGTTTAGGCCAAAACTTACCAGCTTGAGCCACGAGTCTGGCACCCACTAGTTCTCCCATCAGAATGGTCAGGTTGGGAGCCACAGCCATCATACGGGACTTCAGGTAATCGTACAACTGACCTCGGTAGCTCGAGATTTCAAGGACCTAGGAGGAAAAACACATTAGGTTGAAATTTCAATAATATTAAACAAACAGTGAACATGTTAAGGTTAAATTTTAATAGTAAAAAGCCCCCTCGGTCTTGTAGTCTAGTCTTAAAAAAAAAGCTTCATCAATCGTTACTTCACATGTAACGCCAGGTTCAACACCCATCGACAGAAAAGGAAAACACAGCGTACAGTGTGACTCATCCACTAGGAGAGATCAAACAACTGTGCCACTAGTTTCCTCTCCCTGTTGCAGTGAGACACCCTGGAGCTTTTCAACCTTTGCGCAACGAGTTTGTAATCATTAGCTTAATCTTAATCTTCTTCATTAATAATAATAAAAAAAACAGGTCAAGGTCTCTACCTCCCGTTTATAAGGAGGTCAGTGTTTTTAGTCAGCCTTTTCCAGTTCTTTACCTCAAAGAGATAAAGATCGTTTCTGGAACAGCTGGTTTTCTCCCATCCTGTCCTTCTCTCTTCGACTTCGGGACAAAACCTTTGTTACAGTTCCCTCTATGAAACCTCTCCAGAAAAAAGTTCAAAATATCGTATTACCTGATCACAGAGGAGTAAAATGTTTTCAATGTCGTCGTCAGATATTTCGGTTCCCATTGATATCTCGGCCGCTTCTTTCACCTTCTCCTCGACATCTTCAGGCAAAATTTCGGACAAATCACTGGCAGAGGTTTTGTCTCTCGTACCTGTAAATGTGAGGCGAAGGATTAACATAAAAAATTTGGACCAATTGCAATACTTTCTCATTACTATTATCATTTCGCTTTAACTGTAGTAATAGAAAATAAAAATATAACTATAAGTATGAATTCTCAGCACCAACGTCCACCGCTGTTGTATAGGACACTAAATTTTATGACTTGACTTGGACTCGAACCAAAAACATCTAGATCTGAACACCACTGCTCTAAAAGCACTACACCACCAAGGTATACGACACTAAATTTTACGACATGACTTGGACTTGAACCAAAAATATCTAGATCTGAACTCTACTGCTCTAAACCCACTACACTACGAAGGTTTGCTCTTTAACATTAGAAGTAGGTACTCAAGTTTTGTAAGAGAAGAAAGAGGGAGAGAAAATGTAGTGAAGCATGACAAAAAATTGTCCCTCCTATAATGTTAGCATGCGAAATCACATGGAGAAGCTTCTTTCACAAGGAGATGGAAGCTTAGGATTTCTCACTAAAACACATAGGAGAGGTATATTACTGTGGCACACTTATGACTCAATCACCACTTGATGAAGAAGTCATCAAGGAGATAGAAGCTCAGGATTTCTCACTAAAACACATAGGAGAGGTATATTACTGTAGCACACTTATGACTCAATCACCACTTGATGAAGAAGTCAAGCATAACACTTGGGAGCGTATGCCGTGACGTCAAACTTCACGATTTACCGGTATTTTTTAAATCGATTTATCTCGGTATCCAGAAGTAAATACGTTTGTCCTCATTTTTTCTGCTCTATGACTTTGAAACATCACCCAAGTAAGCGCAACTGATCTATTATGCAAACAGCCTTTTTTTGTAATATAAATCATTCTAGAGCTCTAGATGTATGGCCCCACAAGAGTAACCCATAAGTCAGTACCGAGTGAAAGCTTATCTGACACACTATCAATATGATGCCGCCAAGTCAGGTGGGGGTCAACAAGGAAGCCAAGAAGTCTCACCTGGGGTGGATTGTCAGATAAGTCGATAGTACGCAAAGAGAAGGTAATTTGATGAGTTTTACTGTGTAGACAACAAGTAGTGTGTTTACTGTGTATAGACAACAAGTTAATTTCCAAATGTGTTCCTCTGTTTCAGGCTGTGTGTATGCTCTTGCATTCCCTACTGTATGGACTCGTGCAAGAGTGTGTCACATCATTGTCCCAACTGTAAGGTGGATCTCGGCACCTATGTTCCGTCATCAAATGATATTATTATATCGTAATGTCTAAGGATGAGAATTATTATTCTAACTTGGAAAATATTACAATCAAATATGTATTTGTGTTTCAAATCAATAAAAATAAGAGGAAGATCATTTTCGATGTACCTAATCGCGTAGGTAATGAAAAGTAGGTACAATAATCTTTAACATTTCAACAGTACAAAACTCCACCAAATTAAATTCTGCAGACACTAGCACCAATTACCAAACATGTGCCTTAACAATTAATTCCTTCTCTCTAAAAAAACATGAATTAAAGCACAATCACATGAACATATTATAACAGATGTCATCCACACAGGTTGTCCTTAAATAATAGAGTACAAGACAGTAAAACATACAAGAATTTCAAATGATTGCAACTTCGCTTAGCTATCTGTTGAAGCCTAGACACACGTAAAGATTGAAAATATTTGCCAAATACTAATTTACCGAGGCATCCATCAAGATGAAATAAGTACCAAGTTACATTGAGGAACAGGCTAGCTAGGCTCCTAGTTTATCGAGTGTAATCGAGCATTCATATATAGAATAAAACGGAGGTGATCAAGGAAACATTAGCAACAATTAAGAAGCGCGGCAGCGTTCCGGCCCGCCAATTCAAGAAAGTTTGACAGCGCTACTAGAGATATTATACGACCAACTGGACTTAGCAAGTTCTTACATTAGATAGACCCCTTACACGTGATTCCTTCGGGTAAAAATACATCTCTTGTCGTCTTCACTCATCCTCCACGTCCTTCTTCTTTTTCTTCTTTTCTTCTTCTCTACATTATCGGTGACAATCTTTCCGAGTTCTGGGAAATGCCAGCCATACCATTCCCGGCATCGCATCATGTAGTTATTCAACTCCTTGTCTAAATCATCGAGCAGGGACACAGCCTGGACTATCATTGTGTCAACCTTATCCGGAGAGAACTTGAGCTTGTAACGGGATAAACTGTGAGCCAAACCTGCAAGAGAGAAGATGTTTTCATTAATAATAATATTAAATAGAGTGTAAAAGAGAAGATCAGAACTGCTTAAAATATTTGAATTAACATAGGGGGTTCTCAATTCAAACAAAATTATTTCAGTACATCCATTTGCTTGCATACAATAGAGAAAATTTGAGAAGTTTTTTGTTCCCATTCCCATTGAGGAGCATCAAAGAACCTTTTTTGTGTGATTTAATGTCCAACTAAGTATGTATGCTACTTACAACTTTCTCACCTACATGATTCAAAGGGTCAGTTCCGGGCTTATCAAAGCATAAAATAAAATTAAATTAAGTTGAGAATAATGATAATAATATGAAAGACAGCAAAAACTTGAGAGAAAGAAAATGTCCTTCCTATAATGTTAGCATGAGAAATCACATGGAGAAGCTTCTTTCTCAAAGAGGTAGAAGCCTAGGATATCTCACTAAAACACATAGGAGAGGTATATTACTGTAGCACACTTATGACTCAATCACCACTTGATGAAGAAGTCAAGCATAACACTTGACAGCAAGGGCGGATTTTAAGGAGTGTGCAAAAACCAGTTTGAATTAAAAAATATATCTAAATTAATTTTCTATCCACACAAAACATGGGAAACCCAGTTTCAAAAGCAACCAAAAAAGTGTTCTAATAAAAGATCAAATTAAAGACATTTGCTAAAAAAAAAGGATAATAATAATTAAAAGGCTAGTCACTTACCAATGGTTTTGATGGTTTTCACAAATGCTACATTATCAGTGACAATCTTTCCAAGTTCTGGGAAATGCCAGCCATACCATTCCCGGCATCGCATCATGTAGTTATTCAACTCCTTGTCTAAATCATCAAGCAGGGACACAGCCTGGACTATCATTGTGTCAACCTTATCCGGAGAAAACTTGAGCTTGTAACGGGATAAACTGTGAGCCAAACCTGCAAGAGAGAAGATGTTTTCATTAATAAAAATATTAAATAGAGTGTAAAAGAGAAGATCAGAACTGCTTAAAATATTTGAATATAAAAAAGGGAGGGGGTTCTCAATTCAAACAATATGATTTCAGTACATCCATTTGCTTGCATACAATAGAGAAATTTTGAGAAGTTTTTTGTTCCCATTCCTGTTGGGGAGCATCATAAGAACCTCTTTTGTGTGATTTAATGTCCAACTAAGTATGTATGCTACTTACAACTTTCTCACCTACATGATTCAAAGGGTCAGTCCTGGGCTTATCAAAGCATAAAATAAAATTAAATTAAGTTGAGAATAATGATAATAATATGAAAGACAGCAAAAACTTGAGAGAAAGAAAAATTCAAATGATTGCAACTTCGCTTAGCTATCTGTTGAAGCCTAGACACACGTAAAGATCGAAAATATTTGCCAAATACTAATTTACCGAGGCATCCATCAAGATGAAATAAATACCAAGTTACATTGAGGAACAGGCTAGCTAGGCTCCTAGTTTATCGAGTGTAAACGGGCATTCATACATAGAATAAAACGGAGGTGGATCAAGGAAACATTAGCCACAATTAAGAAGCGTGGCAGCGTTCCGGCCCGCCAATTCAAGAAAGTTTGACAGCGCTACTAGAGATGTTATACGACCAACTGGACTTAGCAAGTTCTTACATTAGATAGACCCCCTACACGTGATTCCTTCGGGTAAAAATACATCTCTTGTCGTCTTCACTCATCCTCCACGTCCTTCTTCTTTTTCTTCTTCTTCTTTTTGCTCACCTCCTCCTCCTCTCCTCCCTCTTCTACGGGCTCTTCTTCGTCTTGCGTTTTCTTCTTCTTCTTTTTCTTGGACAGGGACACATCCGCGGCGGCGGGTTCGTCTTCCGGTTCTGCCTTCACAATGGAGGTGTCGAGGTTCTTGTTCTTCTTCTTTTTCTTCCCCGAGCTGGAGGTGTCCGGAGTGGCGGGCGTCTCCTCTGCTGCGTCGAACTCGGTCTTGAATTTCTTCTTCTGCGGTGTTTCACCGGATGTAAAAGAGATTTTTCAGTCTCATTCTGGCAGTATAAATAAGGTACAAAATTATCTTTTATTTCTACTTGTCATTTTCATTCCGATGTTCTTTAACATCTTACATTTTATTTGTTTATATTCATTTTTTTTTTTTTTTTTGATAATTGATTGAATTATTCCCTCGAATTGTGTTTTCTCCCAGAGTGAGCTTTCTGTATTCCATGATAAAGATTTGGTATCTTGGATAGTTTTTCTATCCTTTTCATGACATGTTTTATATTTTTTTTTTTCTCTCTTTTTATTTTTGGAAGTAGAAAATACTTGTTATTTATACCTAAACATTCTACATGTACCTTTTTTTCAAAGCTTTTCCGTCTACTTTGTTTTTACTTTGATTACCTATTTTTCCAATATTTTAAATTTTGAACTTCAAAACAATAATCCTATGTGCCTATTTTTAGTGGAGACAGAATGAATACGAATCCCGTTTTTGACTGGTGCATGGTAGAAACACACTAGACTAGAAGAAACACGATAGTAGTGTGTTACCTTTAGTAGATAGGTAGTTAGGTGTTCTATCTAAATTTTTTGATTATGAGCCTACTTAATTTACGACTTTCTCGATCAAATGACCAATCTTGTGATCGAATTAAAGTTGAGTGATATTTTTTTGGTATGCAGGTCGATTTCGAAGTGCCAAGAACCTCTAGTCTAGAAAAAGCTTCAAATCAATGATCTATCGATCTAATACCTATGTACGTTACCTTTAGTGAGGTGAATAATTATTTTTTTGTAATACAAACACGTATAATGTGTGCATGTGATTGTTAAAAGAGGTCTAATGGATTTTTTCCTGTATTCTTTACATTACATACTTCTAGTCTAGAAAAAGCTTCAAATCAATGATCTATCGATCTAATACCTATGTACGTTACCTTTAGTGAGGTGAATTTTTGTAATACAAACACGTATAATGTGTGCATGTGATTGTTAAAAGAGGTCTAATGGATTTTTTCCTGTATTCTTTACATTACTTACTCATATAATTAGGGCCATCACTCAGTTGGTGTAGTGTTCCGTTTCTTGAATGTTGTACATTGTACAATATGCTGCAGATAATGCTAAATCCTAAATTGACATCAACATTCCATCCATACTTTCGTATATGAACAATATCTCACCTCTTGCCGTGGTACTTCTCGAGTTTGGCCTTGGCCTTGGTCGTACCGCTCAGGCGGCGTAGGTTTCCCTCCTCGAGGAGTCTGAGCTTGATTTCCAGCTTGGCGCGGTGATCGGTGCCGAGTTCAATACTCGAGTCTTCACCTAGGGCGTCCACACGCGTCGCGAGCGCTGCCTTGGCTGCCAGCATACGAGCCATCTGGAACACGAAATCATAAACGGGTTAGAACTTGAGAATAACTCACTAAACAACTGCTAAGGTCTATTACTAACTTTATCACTGAGATTATTCTTACCGTTTCTATTATTACTGGATACTAGGTAGAAACGGTAAGAATAATGTTAATACATAGGATGTTTAATATAAACCTAACAAATAATTTATCACTGAGATTGTGGTTATGTACCGGGTTGAGTTGAGACAGGACGAGATGAGACGGGATATTGTTTCTACAGTTTGGCATGGGAGTGGTAACTTAAAAACAAGGCAAGTTTACCAACCTTGCCCATCTCAACCCGGTACATAACCACAACCTGACACTCCTTGTTGTGTTAAAATCCCAGAAGAGGTTAGGCTTTCAACACAGCAACGAGTGTCCATGATAAAGTAAGTCTAATATTAAAGTACCGACCGTTGCAATGAAATCTCCCGAACATGCAAGATTTGTGCTAAGGTCTAAAAATGCATTTGTTTATTTTAACAGGTTTAACGTCCTTGTATCTAAGGTCTTTGATGATAGGGGTTTTAATCCACCATTCGGCGACAAGCTACTCTTTGGAATCCCTATCTTCTACTTCTGTAAACGAGTCCATTCCCCGAGTAGATCCTTTGGATACACTATATTTAGATTTTTTTTTTTTTCAAAAGGAATGACAAAAAAAACCCCTTATAATATGTATAGTTGTATACTGACCTTTCCTTTGTTCTTGGTGGAGGACTGGCCAATGAGCTGGGAATGATAGTGTTTATTTTAACAGGTTTAACGTCCTTGTATCTAAGGTCTTTGATGACAGGGGTTTTAATCCACCATTCGGCGACAAGCTACTCTTTGGAATCCCTATCTTCTACTTCTGTAAACGAGTCCATTCCCCGAGTAGATGTTAATAATAAATTAAAATAAAATTACTTCACACACGTGCTATACCGCTATTCGCTATTCACGTTCACTCACGATTCACGTTTTGAATTTTTGTTTACAGAATTTTCTAACCTCAAAAAATCGCCCTGTGCACTACTGTGAAGTTAGCTAGTGCTTAATTCGAAATTTTGAGAACCCCTGCGGCTTGCAAAAAGGTTTTCAGGGGAAGTGAAAAAATGAATGACCGTGTTTGCATATGTGAAACAAATGCATTTTTATCATTTTTTGATAAAAAAAAAAGAATAAGGAAAGTTCAGGGGATAGGGAATTTTACTATTTTAATGTTAATACATTTTAATTTTAGCCCCTAAAGTATCTAAATTTTGATAATTAGCATAGAAAGTCGAGCTTCTAGTGTGGATCAATATCTGGTTTCCAAATCTATGTACTACTCTCAACCCTTTCAATTTCAACTCTGATTTCCCAACATTTGAGAGCTCAGTCCTTGTACCAAACAAAAACAGTAAATTTGATTATTCATTGAAAAAAATAATGGCTGGTTCTGCACTTAGAAGGTTAATGGCTGAATATAAACGTAAGTATGGTGTAAGGTGTTTTCCCGACTAACTAATACATATGACCTACCTACATATATTTTACCAAAATACCATTATCTTGAGAATGAAGAGGATTAAATTTTATACAGGTCCATCTAGGATTGAGCTTAGTCCTGAGATAATCAATTGTGTTGGCAAGCCCAAACTTTTCACCAATATATCTTTGACCTTGAACTTTATGTATTTATTGTTTTAGAGCTGACAATAAATCCACCCGAAGGAATCATAGCAGGACCTGTGAATGAAGAAAACTTCTTTGAGTGGGAAGCTCTGATCACGTAAGTTTATCCTCTACTCAAAAGTAACATTTTTCCATGATTATACCACTGGGGTGAAGTCATCTACAAGACTTCTCACCTACAAGAAAAAGTGTTTTCAGTTTGTGTAGATTATACCTACTTCTCTTATGGATACTCTACATCTACATAGTAATTTAAATGAAGTACTGAGATACTTTTAAAATGTGATGCATGGTTCTTTAAATATTTATTTAAAATTGAAATATGTTTTCAGAGGAAATAAACTTTACGAGTGGATGCCCTTCGCACTCAACCTTTGCTATTTCTTTAGCAAGGGAAATTCAGGCTGGTATATTCCCTGTTTAAAGTCCCCAAGCCAGACTAAGTTGCTCTACTCCCTGTTTAACATCCTCCTGAAATGAGTCTAAAAATTCCATTCAACAATAGCAGTATAAACAAGGTCACGTGTCTTTCATGGGTTTAACAACATGATACACGGTAAGAACTTCTGGGACATAATGGATACGATAACCCCTGCCAAAGTCACATTTCCATCAGATTATCCTTTGAGTCCTCCAAAAATGCAGTTCACTTGTGAAATGTTCCACCCAAATAGTAAGTATACAAGGAGATTTTACTTGGACACACCTATTCAGAATGATTTTCATCAATATCTGTATTAAAAAAAAAAAAAACTGGAATTACAATGTGTGTGCAAAATTTCAAGACAGATATACAAACTTGGGTATTTGAGCAGAAGTCACGTCTGTGGAATATTGCTACCAAAGGAACTGGCACAAACAAGCAGTGACCCTGGTTAGGTTAAACGCAAGAAGGAGTTTTCACAATTTATTAGAGCAGTGATTAGTGTTATCATAGGGTTAGGTTTTCTTTTCCACAGACGTGACTTCTGCATAATTACCCAAACTTGTAACACATTATTTCAATACTTCTAACAGGAAATGCTGTTTCCTGCCAATTTAAATCAATCTGATGAATTTGTCATCTTGTTTCAGTCTATGCTGATGGGCGAGTGTGCATATCAATTTTGCATGCCCCTGGGGATGATCCAATGGGCTACGAATCCAGTTCGGAACGGTGGAGTCCTGTGCAGAGTGTCGAGAAAATCCTTCTGTCTGTAGTCAGTATGTTGGCAGGTAATAAAACAACTTGATTCTTTCTCCCTCCCCCTCCCCCCTTTTGTCAATAGAGTTAGAGTTGGTACCTGTCAACCTGTCATATAAAAAACTAATTATCAGATGCCCATATGTATAAAATAATCTATATTACTGTTATTATTATTTTTTTTTTTTCTTTTCTTTCCATTTTATATTAAATATTATTACCTTTTTTTTCTTTTTCTTTCAGAACCAAATGATGAAAGTGGTGCAAATGTTGATGCTGCAAAAATGTGGAGAGAAGATAGAGAAGAATTTAACAAACGAGCAAACAAGCTAGTGAGGAAAACTTTGGGCTTGGATTGAACTGTTTCTTTCTCCTTAAAATAATTTTAAACCCTTGATTGCCAGCTGAATTGCCTTGGAAGGTAGCATGCCTGCCTTTTAAGTCCTGGGTCATGGGGTTGGATTCCCACTGGGGGCAGACTTTATCCTAATCAGATAGAGATTGTTCTTGGAACAGGTAGCTTTCTATTTCCTATCCTGTCCTCCTGGGGGGGTTTGAATCAGCACCAATGATGAGAAAGAAAAACAATTGTATAAAGTGTATCTAGGTTGCTTAGCATTTACATAAAATAATAAATAAAAATTACTGTAATTTGAAGCAAAATGATCCAATGGTGTTTGTTTCTGGAGTGAGGAGATTCACAAAATAGTTGCAAGTAAAATCTTGCAAAAAAAGGAAATAAAAGTCATCGCCATGAATTATGACGTCATCGCCTACGGGAGCGAATGCCGTGACGTAAAACTTCACGACTTACCGGTATTTTTTAAATCGATTTATCTCGGTATCTAGAAGTCGTAGAAGAAAAAGAGAAATTCCGTTGGTCCTCATTTTTCCTGCTAGGTAATGAATTATGACGTCATCGCCTACGGGAGCGAATGCCGTGACGTAAAACTTCACGACTTACCGGTATTTTTTAAATCGTAGGAAGAGAGACGAGAAGGGAAAGAGTGTAGATCTCGGCGTAAAACTTCACGACTTACCGGTATTTTTTAAATCGATTTATCTCGGTATCTAGAAGTCGTAGAAGAAAAAGAGAAATTCCGTTGGTCCTCATTTTTCCTGCTCTATGACTTGGAAACATCACCCAAGTAAGCGCAACTGATCTATTAGAATGCTTAAACCAAGTTTGAAACTCACTTCGTGGCCCAAGGTCTTATTGTTTCTTTATAAATCCATTTCATCAATCTCATCCGTCCCTCACCTGCACAGCGTTTGTTTGAACCGCTTCAATTTCAGTTGATGTTTCCGTTTAGCGCGCAGCGGTTTCGTGTGTCCGGTTTCCACGCTAGGGGTCGCATGCGTCACGGATGCGTTCTTTTTCGACGTCGCATGATGATGGTGTTTGGACGAGGACGACGACTTTTTCGGCTTCTTGATGTTGATGACGAACGAGTTGTGAAAGTGCTTGGCCGCCGCGTTTGAAGAGGAACCTGACCATGAGTAAGGATATAATAGAACAGTGGTTCCCAAACTGGGGTACGCGGCCCTTCTGAAGATCACAAAATATAGTAAAGGGACCGCCGAGCGTTCAGAATTGAAAAAAGGGGTCGCGTAGGGAAAAAAAAAAGTTTGGGAACCGCTGGAATAGAACATAGCTTGTTTATACTGCCAGCTAAGGACTGAAAGGTCTGTTTACTCTTGCAGTCTAAAGGGGTCGCGTAGGGAAAAAAAAAGTTTGGGAACCGCTGGAATAGAACATAGCTTGTTTATACTCCCAGCTAAGGACTGAAAGGTCTGTTTACTCTTGCAGTCTAAACAAGGTCTTATGTTTTTAATAGGTAATAAAATATAGGTTGCGGAATCGAACCCGCGACCTAACGCTTACAAGGCAGATGCATTTCCATTTCAAATTGAACACATGTCAATAAATTAAAACAACACTTTTTATTGAATCACTAAAGGTACTGTATTGTTTTGTACTGTGGTAATAGACTCCAAGCCAACTAGGCTGGCATAGGAAATTCTTACCTGATGAGGTCGACGCTATGGAAGCCTTATGCCGGAGCCCAGACCCTCCGGGTTCCGTCGACCCTTTCCTCCCCTTCCTTCTCCTCGTGAGTGAGAGACTATCCGCCGTGATGCTAATGTAAGAAGCTTCTTTCTCAAAGAGATAGAAGCCTAGGATATCTCACTAAAACACATAGGAGAGGTATATTACTGTAGCACACTTATGACTCAATCACCACTTGATGAAGAAGTCAAGCATAACACTTGACAGCAAGGGCGGATTTTAAGGAGTGTGCAAAATGTAGATAATTTCAGATCATTATTAAAAGTTAAAATATCTCAACTACCAGGATTTTTTCCCCCAAAATTATATAAAGAGATTGCTATAATAATAGTGCTAATTTGATTTTATACTTCCTGAATAATACCAAGAGTTAGTTCCTTTACCTGAGCAATAGTCTACCAGAAATTAATAGTAGTAAAAGATAGAGCTGTTAAATCATACCTAAAGCCATAGCTGTCAATTCTTTTTTAGGAAGACCTCCAAGTAAACTGTCAGCCTGGGTCCGGATACATCTCATCAGTTCGTGAACATTAGAGTTAGAGATACATGATACACTGAGTTTGTCCTTGATAGCATTTCCTAACTTGGTGTCAGCCACCAAAAGGTTTTCTTGGACATCAGAGGAGACAAGTGACTTCAGGACCTGGAGTAGAGGAAGACAGTGTGTTAGTATTAACAAAAGTTCAGTAATTTTTTCCACCAAAAATTCCACCAAAAGATCTGCATTTTCCTTTTCAATAACCAAGCTGATAAAGGGTTAAATCAAATGACTTTACCTAACAGTAAATAACTTCATACTGCCAACTGCAAAGTATTTTAAGTCCTAACTTCAGTCATTTGATCTGCATTTTCCTTTTCAATAACCAAGCTGATAGAGGGTTAAATCAAATTACTTTACCTAACAGTAAATAACTTCATACTACCAACTGCAAAGTATTTTAACAGTCCTAACTTCAGTCATTTTCATCCTTTTAACATTTTGTCACCTTGATTTATTGAATAAAATTGCACTGCCTGAAAATTATTTAAAAATGCTTACCTTCTTCAATTTTTTGCACAATTTCCCTTCAACTGCGGCTGTGGTTGCTGCCAAGGCTTCTGTAGTGTCAATGAACTTTTCAAAATGTTTCAATTTCAATCTGGAAGGTAAAAATAAAATGAAAAACACTAGCTCTGTTAGTAACCTATCACCTATTTAACACTTTTTACTTTGGCCTGTGACTAACACCCATTTTTATGAACAAAATGCTGGCTCTCGGCAAGTGCTCATGCTCAAGCATCAATTCCCAACATCTGATTGGCCAAAATTTGCTTGAGACTGATCTGAGACCGAGAATTTTTGTTCATAAATCTTATATTATAAGAACGAGATCCATTCACTCATTCACATTTCATAGTTCACACACTGATCGCTCTATCTCTAGAACCACAAAGTGGTGAGCCCCCTCAATTGAAATACATTTAGAAAAATATGTGCATAAAGCAGAACAAAGATAAATTTAGGATCTCAAATTAGATTACATTTTCATACTTTTTGTGTGAAATTTACTTGACGCTGTTTAAGTTCTCCTCTTTATTTAAGGAAGAAAGGTTTAAGTAATTGCTACTACCACATCAACATCCAATAAAATCATTGGCAACTTACACTTTATTAGCTCCTTGTGGGGTCTGAAAACTTTCATAGAGATTATCAGCTTCTTGCAACTTTTTCTCATCTAAAAGCTGTAACAAATATAAAACAATGTTCTTAGAATAACCAATAATCTAAATACAATAGTGGTTAGAGGTCAGCTCCCATGGCATGGTGGTCACTGTGGTCGCCTTGCACACAGGAGACTCAGGTTTGATTCTTGGTGGGTCAAGAAATTTGTATCATGTAAATGATTGATTCCATGACTGGCTGTTGCGGGGCCCACTCAGCCTTGTGAGGAAAATGAGTAGCTATGACATATAAATGCACATAGTGACCGGTGCCAGCACAGTAGGTAAACATTGTATTTTAGGATTATTGAGATATTAGGAAAATCCTACAATGCTGCAGTAAGCACAAAAGCCAGGTTTGATTCTTGGTGGGTCAAGAAATTTGTATCATGTAAATGATTGATTCCGTGACTGGCTGTTGAGGGGCCCACTCAGCCTTGTGAGGAAAATGAGTAGCTATGACATATAAATGCACATAGCGACCGGTGCCAGCACAGTAGGTAAACATTGTATTTTAGGATTATTGAGATATTAGGAAAATCCTACAATGCTGCAGTAAGCACAAAAGTTGTGAACACAAAAAAACTGCATTTACAATAGTGATTAGCATGTTGCACTTTGGATCTAAAGGTTAGTGGTTCTAGTCCACATCAAGTAATAAAATTTGAGGAGTAAGTAACAAGTATGAAACTACGGAATGATGTTAGTGATGCTTACTTCAGTATGCTCAACACAGTTAAAATACCTAAAATAAGATATGGGCCTCACACATTAACACAGTCTTGTGCTTTGTAATATTTATGACTGGGCCTACAGTATCACACAGTGACTGCATGTTGATGCAAGAGCAAGACATAGTTGTTATTTAAGTCCATATACCACATGATGAACCAAAGGACTCTTTGACCATACAATACAGAAGCTGACATTGGCAGTACAGCCAAGGCTGTTTTTTCGACGAAACCTGTAGACCAAGGGGTAAGGTAGCTAAGCATGAACTCCATAATGAGAGTACCTACTGCAGTCTGCACTAAGAACCAAATTTCCAAGTTTCTTACCTTAAAGAAGGCGTAGCCAGCCGGAGTTTCGAAAAGCACCAACATTGTGCTTTCAATATCAAATGAATTAAGATAGTGGGCTCGAAACTGTCAAGGTCTTATCCTCCCGAAAGCGAGGAGAGAAGGAAGACAGTATAGGTATAGGACAAAGCCACTCGTTCCGAGAAGAAACCTTATCTGTTTAATATTAATTCCGCCCGGGCGAAACTTAAGAAAAAGGAAGGTTATGCAGTTAAAAGGCTGTCACTCACATACAAGTCTTACAACACTTTTTTTAATTAGTCTAGTCTTCTTTCTCTTCCGGCTAAAAGCTAAATCAGCGCGCGCACGAATACGTTCCGAATAAGTCCCGTTTCCATCTCAATCAGGTTGTTTTATGGCATGCTTCCAACTCGAGTTAGTATAGTATACTTTCATGAAACAAGCTAGTCGACACGGAAACGGAACATAGACGAGGCTGGACTTCTCTCATGAGGGAACTTACCTGCACATATGCTGCAGGCTTTGCACCTGCTTGAACAAATGAATTAAATAAAATACTTCATTAAAGTCCTAGTTTTATCCAAACTAATACATAATAAATTAAAATAAAATTACTTCACACACGTGCTATACCGCTTTCATATTTCAGAACATATTCACGTTTTGAATTTTTGTTTACAAAATTTTCTAACCTCAAAAAATCGCCCTGTGCACTACTGTGAAGTTAGCTAGTGCTTAATTCGGAAATTTGAGAACCCCTGCTGCTTGCAAAAAGGATTTCAGGGGAAGTGAAAAAATGAATGACCGTGTTTGCATATGTGAAACAAATGCATTTTTATCATTTTTTTGATATCAAATAAAAAAATAAAAGAAAAAGGAAAGTTCAGGGGATTTTACTATTTTAATGTTAATAAATTTTAATCTTAGCCCCTAAAGTATCTAAATTTTGATAATTAGCATAGAAAGTCGAGCTTCTAGTGTGGATCAATTTCTGGTTTCCAAATCTATGTACTACTCTCAACCCTTTCAATTTCAACTCTGATTTTCCAACATTTGAGAGCTCAGTCCTTGTACCAAACAAAAACAGTAAATTTGATTATTCACTGAAAAAAATAATGGCTGGTTCTGCACTTAGAAGGTTGATGGCTGAATATAAACGTAAGTATGGTGTAAGGTGTTTTTCCACACTAACTAATACATATGACCTACCTACATATATTTTACCAAAATACATTATCTTGAGCATGAAGAGGATTAAATTTTATACAGGTCCATCTAGGATTGAGCTTAGTCCTGAGATAATCAATTGTGTTGGTAAGCCCAAACTTTTCACCAATATATGTATCTTTGACCTTGAACTTTATGTATTTATTGTTTTAGAGCTGACAATAAATCCACCTGAAGGAATCATAGCAGGACCTGTGAATGAAGAAAACTTCTTTGAGTGGGAAGCTCTGATTACGTAAGTTTATCCTCTACTCAAAAGTAACATTTTTCCATGATTATACCACTGGGGTGAAGTCATCTTTAAGACTTCTCACCTACAAGAAAAAGTGTGTTCAGTTTGTGTAGATTATACCTACTTCTCTTATGGATACTCTATATCTACATAGTAATATAGATGAAGTACTGAGATACTTTTAAAATGTGATGCAAGGTTCTTTAAATATTTATTTAAAATTGAAATATGTTTTCAGAGGACCAGAAGGGACATGTTTTGAAGGTGGTGTGTTTCCTGCCAAAGACAAGATTCTTCTCAGCTAGCAGCTAGTGCAAGAAATTCCCATTTCCAAGAAGACGAGGTTTTACCTTATCTTCAAGAAGGAAAACAAGACCAAAAATTTGTCCTAGTGAACACACGAAAGTTAAGCACCGTCGAGCCTGGTGTGAATTCGGATGGGTAACCAACAAGTCAAGCTCACGTGAAGACAGTAATCAAAGAGCTAATTGTAAATTCTGATTTTGATAAAAAGAAATTTCGGTTTTGACCCTCAACTTTAATGGCCGGAATTCGTAAAAAAAGGTCAACGGGACGGAACTCCGTTGAACGTTTGACAGAAAAAGGGATTTTAATTGTGTTTAGCATTTATAAATGCTTGTCACAGGTCAACGGGACGGAACTCCGTTGAACGTTTGACAGAAAAAGGGATTTTAATTGTGTTTAGCATTTATAAATGCTTGTCACAAATGTCGTTCCCTGCTTAATACAATACGCTAAATTTTATTACTTGACTTGGACTCGAAGCACCAACCTCCAGATCCGAAGTCCACCACGCTAACCACTACACCATTGAGGTTGGTGACAGAATTAGTATTTAATTTAATGATTAAATATGGAAAGTAAAATTAAATTAATACAATAAAACCAAGTTCCCGACGTTGGAAAACAACAAAAAGAGATAAATACCTAGAAACAAAACTACATGTTGACTCTTTTCCATTAATAAAGTTGTTTGCTTAGTCAAGTGAAGACCCATATCCTTCTTATTTAATAGATGAAACAAAAGAAAAGAAAAAAAAGACAAAAACAGCGCCGACTTACCTATGCTGAGCAGACGTGCTCTGGAATGAGGCCGCAGTGGCACTGTACCGCAGTCGGGTAGGTTTGGGCCGCACTATGGGGTGCGAGGTCCCCTGAGTCACCACAGGATTCGACTGGAACTTCCACGTTGTGGCGATTGACGGCGTTTTCACCAGCGATTGTTTCGAGTCTTGAAGGACAAGATTGGACAATTTGGCCGAGTAGGATTCGACCGTGCTCGAGCAGGACTCTTCTGCGGCGCTTTCAATGTCCTTGAAATCGCTTTCCGTGTCCTTGAAATCGCTTTCGTCCTTGAACTCGGTGGGCGGGGAGATGGGGGAGATGCAGTTCAGTGGCGGACACAGGAGGGAGGTGGAGGAGTCCGAGGAATGGTGTTCTAGTGGCGGAGATAAGGGGGTGCATGGGGATGGCTCTGATGAACGAAGACCGCCAGGGTTTGAATTGCTCGTGCTTGCCCCCTGTGAAAAAATAGCAGTGGTCGTGTTTCTAGGATTCTAGGCTATTACGGCTTGTATTCTAGGGGCTCGCTCCTGATTTATTTCGGGAGAGAGTCTCTTCGGATATGATGATGGAGTATCCTGGTGGGGATGAAGAGTGGTCCCGGTCAAAGAAGAGAAGAGGCTTTCATTTGTTCAACTGAATTTTTAATAAATCTTAATGATTTTATTGTAGTTAAAAAAAATTAAAGGTTATATTTTGATTTCAGTTCACTTGCTTCATTTAGGAAAGCAAATGCAGAAACTGCTCAAATGATAGAAAAAACAAACAAAAGTGATTTATTTCGACAGACAGATGAAGAATCTCAACTCAGGTTTAGGTAAGTAAAAAAAAAAAATGTTCTTGTTAAGATTAGAGTATGGCACCTTATTTTCCGTATTATATTATTATTTTCTATGACAAAGTCAAGCCTAAATTACATGATAATATTTTAACTCTATATATCTATATATTCCTTATTTTCCAGACAAAACAAGGAGAAAAATAACCTGGTAAAAATGTCAAAAAATGTAACAGAAAAACTCTATCAAATCAGTCAGTCCCTGGCAGAAACAGAAAGTCAAAATGCAGATAGCTTTGATCTTCTTGTGAGTTCCTCGAACAATATAACAACAATCAATGATGAGCTCCATTTTACAAACACTGCTGTTACTCAGTCTACAAAACTCCTGAAGAAATATGACCGGCGAGAACTTACTGATAAATTTCTGTTTGGCTTTGTGTTTATATTTTTCCTAGCCTGTGTTTTCTATGTTTTTCAGAAGAGGTTCTTTTAAAACTTAAATAGGTAGGCTTTTTTTTTACATAGGTATTATTTTTAAAATAGTATTTTTTATGTTGAAAAAGGAGTTATTTAGGTCACCTAAGTAACTCCTTTTTTATTTAGGTGACTACTAGTATGCACATAAAATAAATTACAATTATTTATTCTCAGAGAGAGCTATAAGAAGTTATTTATTTTTGTAGGGACCTAAAGTTGTTGGTTATTCTTCCTAATGTTGATCATTTTCATAAAGCTATATGGAAAGACAAAGCAAATTTGAAGGGAAAAATTCTCTTGACAATATTGATGTTTAATTACGACTGAGTTTTAAAGGTCAATCGAACTCAAACAGTTGTTTCTGGCTATAGGGCATCATAAAAATAACTGGTTAAGAGAGAAAACGGACATAACTAAGCAAGAACATAATATGTGCGTATGTGTTTTACTTGCGACCAGACCTATCCACTTTTTAAGAAATGCAAGACGTTTCATATAGTGGCTGGCTTATGTATAAAAAAGAAGCACTTGTTTGAAGCAGAAATTAGACTGTCAAAGAAGTTCAATAGAATATAAAATATTGGGCTGTGATGGTATTGGAACAGACAAACCTATCACAGTCAGACACATATTTATTTGTTGTTTATACCTATAGCTGCTACCTAATTTAAATTTATGTTATTTTGACATAGGGGACTAAGGACTAAGGTTTACAAGGGATGGGGGGACCCAAAGTGTCTACAAGTAGTTACAGGGGTAACTTGAAACAGTAATTTGCTTTAGCTTCCAAGTACAAATTTGTCTGTAGTTTATTGTAAATTGATGTGAGATATAAAATTATGCTAGCCAATTTTCCCCTCATTATTTTTTTATACCTACCTACTGTTAGAATGAACACATAAATGCAAGTGTGTATGTGCTAGGGGCATTTATATCTCCTTGTAATCATATTGAAGTAGTAACACTGAAGGAGTAGGTACATGAGTAGTTGATTACTAATTTACAGATAATATAAACAGTTTGGTTATTCTGAGAGGCAAGTACTTATCTAGGAATGGGGAAATTTTGTTGGGGTTTGAAGATGGGTTAATCAGTTGGTAAAAAGTTTAGATTGAGAAGATAGAAGGATTTCTTTAGTAAAATACCCATGTTTATCGGTGGCTGCATGAGTTGCTTTATTAAGCTTACATTTTGATCATGCACAAGTACAGCTTCTACATAATATGAAGTAGACTGATACTGACTTAAGCATGTGAATCTAAAATCAACCCCAATTAAACTTATTTCAGGCAAAGTGCTACAACTTCATGGTCCTGTAAGAGATGAAAGAAAAGATGGGCAGAAAGACACTTTATTAAATATGATGTTCCAAACACTTACCATTTCATGCTGATCTTCTGGAGATATTTGATTATTGTGACTGATGTATTCATCGGAGAGTAGATCACTGTCATCACTGACTACCATCAGATCAGACCATGCTGAGGGTGATTCTGAGGCTGACTCCATTTCAGAAACGCTAAAGTTTAACTGAGAGAAGACATTTCCTTGATGTTTGAACTAGTAAAACAATTAGGTCATCTCTCAATACGGTACCTGTTTACATCTTGGTAGGGACAGTCTCCGTTTCATAAGAACTATCACAAAAAGTATCTAATAACTTTAAATGAAGAAAATAAAAGAAAAATGCAGACTTCTGAACCAGACACTTATCACTTTTCCCAAAAAAGCTAGGTAGGTACTCAACTCAAAAAACTTCTGATAAAAAGTTTACGCACCTATGGACTGGTTATGGGTATACCCAATATATATACTCTTGTAGGTATACCCTAAACTTGGGCCCACCAGTTGGTCAAAAGAAACAGGGAAGGTAGAATACATATAAATATTTCAGTATTTTCTGTGGGACATAAGTGCGACGAAAAAATTAAAAAATCGAAGGGGGTGGGAGTGGGAAGTGGGAGATTTTACTCCAGTTTGAGAACCACTTGCCTTACGAAGTGTGTGCTAACTTCACACTTGTATCGAGAGTGTAAAAAAAATTAAAAAATCGAAGGGAGTGGGAAGTGGGAGATTTTACTCCAGTTTGAGAACCACTTGCCTTACGAAGTGTGTGCTAACTTCACACTTGTATCGAGAGTGTTATGAGTAAGACTGTGCCAACTTCACACTTGTATATTTTTAGGTTAGGTTTTTTTTGGTCTGAAATTTTCTTTTTCAAATAAACAAAAGTTATCAGTGGTGATAAGGAAGTGTTTTTTGATTAAATGAACGTAGTTCCCTATCCTAAGCTTATTTTGGGCATTTTACAAGTTTAGTTTTCATCATGGGGAAGAAAGGCGGTCAAAACAGTCTTGGGAAAGCACTGATCAAGAATAGATTTGGTCACAAACCAAAGAGAGTGAGCAATGATGGTCTGCTTCACACTTCCGAGTTGGAGGATGGATATGATTGGAACAAAATAAACTTGAAGTCTGTCACTGAGGAAAGTTCATTCCAAGAATTTCTATCAACAGCTCAATTAGCAGGTACTGAGTTCACAGCAGAAAAATTAAACATTACTTTTGTAAATCCAAAATCTGGGGTTGGTCTGCTGTCCAAGGAAGAGAAAGAGTTGGCTTTACAAGCACACAAAGAGAAAAGAGAACTCTTGAAAATTCCTCGCAGGCCAAAGTGGGACAAAAATACAACGGCAGAACAACTACAAGCAATGGAACGAGATGAGTTTCTCCAATGGAGACGAGAACTTAACCTTTTGCAAGAAGAAGATGGATTGGTGATTACACCTTATGAGAAGAACTTGGATTTCTGGAGACAACTATGGAGAGTAATTGAAAGAAGTGATGTCATTGTTCAAATTGTAGATGCAAGAAACCCACTTTTATTCAGGTGTGAAGACCTGGAAAGGTATGTCAAAGAAGTAAGCCCTCACAAGAGAAACATGATCTTATTAAATAAAGCAGATTTGTTAACAAGGAAACAGCGGTGCTACTGGACAAAATATTTCAATTCTGTAAATGTAGCTGTTGCTTTTTTCTCAGCTACAAATATCTATGATGATATTCCAGAAGGTGATGAGGAGTTGGAAGATGAAGTTGTGAGTGAAGAAAGTGAATCTGATGAATCAGAGTGGGAAGACATTAGTGAAGAGGAAGAAGAAGATGATGGACAAAAGGTGTTAGAAAATGATTTAAAGATCAAGTCCAGTCCAAAGTTACTCAATAGAGAAGAACTCATTAGCTTGTTTAAATCATTCCATGATGTCAATATTCCACGTATGAATCCTGATGTCATGACCATAGGACTGGTTGGTTATCCTAATGTAGGCAAGAGTTCTACCATCAATGCACTTTTGAATGCCAAAAAAGTGTCTGTATCTGCTACTCCTGGAAAAACCAAACATTTTCAGACTTTGTTTGTGGATGATGAATTGCTACTCTGTGATTGTCCTGGCTTAGTCATGCCCAGTTTTGTATTCTCTAAGGCAGATATGATATTGAATGGTATTTTACCCATTGATCAAATGAGAGATCATGTCCCAGCTGTTAACATGTTATGTACTCTTGTTCCACGTCATGTCTTAGAGAACATTTATGGTATTATGATTACTCAACCAGATGAAGGGGAAGATCCAAATAGACCACCATTTTCAGAAGAGCTTTGTAATGCTTATGGATACAACAGAGGTTTTATGACCTCCAATGGTCAACCTGACAACCCTAGATCAGCCAGGTATATTTTGAAAGACTTTGTCAATGGACATCTCCTCTACTGTCAAGCCCCTCCTGGTGTACCACAAGAGAAATATCACATTTTCAAACTGAAAGAACGTAAACCACTACCAAAACAAACACCTAGAGCCATGAGAGCTCTAGAACCCAATGTTGTAAGAGCCACTGATATTGATTCAAAGTTCTTTAAAAAAGCAACTGGTACAGCTCTAGTGAAGGGTAGAGCTTCAGTAGTACCTCAAGGGCTAGGAAAGGGTAGTATGAATGCTTCAACCATGTCTCTTAACACAATTTCCAGTGAAGATCCAAAACCATGGAAGCAGCATAAGGAGAAAAGGAACAAAAGAGAGAAACTGAGAAAGAAACCTGTTAGCTATTATTAAAACTCATAAAGTAGGGTCAGTATCTAATCATAAAATATCTGCATTTGAAAATCCTATACCAAGAATGTGTCTGGTCTTGTACCCTTATCTTGAATTTTTTTCAAAATTTAAAACTTGTACTTTTTGATGTAGAAAAAAGCTAAGGAGACTCATTCATATCAATGAAAATGGAAAAAAATAAATTCATCTTGTTTTTATTGTATTACAGATATGTAAATTGTCTTCCACTTTTGATTCTTAAAATTTGATATCCAATCTCCTAATGGTAGGAGTCCTTCTTGTGACACAACATCAGGGTTGAATGGTAGAGATTACCCCAGTTTATAATTTCGCCCCTTTTTTGTAATTTCTATTTTGTGTACATTGAATTATAACCAATAAAGAGTCTAAATAAATAATTAAATGCTTGAGGTAAATACCTATCAGAGCTAGCATCAACGTCCCCCCCCCCTCCTTCAACATTCCTGAACAAAAGGTCTCATGGGCTGTAAATGCACTGATGGAAAATAACATTGGGGTTTTGGAAGAGTTATGGGTAGTAGATAAATTGAATTTATTAAATTATTTGGTAGGTACACAAAAATAAATAATACTGAGACATGTAGACAATCATAAAATAAACATTTAAAAGGACGGAAAAAAAAAGTTGTACTACTGTTAATTTAACTAAAGGATCAAATGGAAGATGAAATAATAAAAATTAAATCTACACAGGAAACATTTTCTTCCTTTGTCTCTTTTCAAGCAGGTATTTTAGCCTGATGTTTCAACAAAAAGTACAACAAGGAAATACTGTCATCTGCCTTGGAGTCCTTGGCCAGCAATTTTGTACAATCTTCATTGTTTCAACGGTTTGACTAATGACTTGTTATACTTACTTATGATCAGGATATTTCTCTGATATTCCTGCAATCAACCTCTTTTCAACTTCTTTGTCTGTCTCAGTCACCAGATCTACAGCATTCAATTTTTCTTCAACTTTCTTTTTTTGTTTGTTCCTCTCTCTTACCAACTGTAACCAAAAATCAGTGGAATACTTCAAGTGGACATCAATCTCCAAAGGGTCAATAGTTTTGCTGTAAAAGCTTCAGTTGATTGTTGATGGAACCATACACCAGGTGACAGTTTCAAGCCTTGATCACTTAGCTCATCTTGAAGCAGTCAACAATTTTTTAGCCAGCCTAGTTAACTTGGTTGGTAGTACTTCTGCCTTGTAAGTGCTAGGCCATGGGGTTTGATTACCACCCAGGGTGCATTTTATACTCAAAGGAAAATGCGTTGTGTAATCATACCTATATTGACATATCACAACACAGTGGATATAAGGTAATGTTTGTTCTTGGAACAGCTGGTTTTCTTTTATCCTGCCTTCCTTCTCTCTTTGATTTGTGGGCCTAATGTTTGTTCTTGGAACAGCTGGTTTTCTTTTATCCTGCCTTCCTTCTCTCTTTGATTTGTGGGGACCTAAGAGTGATACTCTTTCTGAATGAGTTCTACAGTTTACAGAACCCATCACTTGGGAAAATCAATTACTTAACTGATGTAAAACTTACCTCTCCACATTCTTTAGCTAAGTTTACCACAAAATCTTCCATCTCCTGTGTTGGCAGCATGATTTGTTTGGTGATTAAGGCTCAACGGTTTTATTTAAAAGGTATAATTGATTTTATCAGTGAAAGTGAAAATGAAAATTAATCCGATTAGGTATGATTATGAAACAAATTTGTGATTATGATAATCTGATAATGGAACATGGAACGGTACAAAATTTCCCAATTCCCACTCACTCCACGTCACTCACCCCACTGACCCACTCCCAGAATGCAGTGTTGCCAAACTCCCAATTTCTCCCTGAATGGAGGGACTCACTCCACGTCACTCACCCCACTGACCCACTCCCAGAATGCAGTGTTGCCAAACTCCCAATTTCTCCCTGAATGGAGGGATTTTTTACATCATGTAAAAATTCCCTCCCGGTAAGTATGGACTTTTGAGTTTTGACTTTTTTGATTCAGGCCGTGGTTATGAACAGGGCTGAGTTAGGCCATTCTGAGATGTTCTTGGCAAGTGGAAAATGATGTGGTAACTTAACACAGAGATTCGATTTCAAGCTTTCAACTTTCAACTTTTAGGTTTAGGTCTTCCACTTTTTCCTTTTTTACCGACCGGAACTACCGTTTTGCGGAGGATTGAACAAATCTGCTGGACGCTGGACTTTGCGTTGACATCAAGTAGGGATTGAAGAATCCTGTCAGTAGTGAACATTTGAATAACCCACAATCTTCATGTATGCACCTCCAATACATGATCCTTATGGGTCAGATGGGTAAGTAAGTTATGTTACCTCTACAGACCGAGTGTACACATATGTGTACACAATTTTAGAAGTGCTAGATGCCTGAAGAAAAAAAAATTACTCCCTTCATTTTTAAGTAAGTTATGTTAACATTGTCAATTTCGACTCTTCCTTCCTTTTAGGCTAAAAAACAGAGTGGAGAGCATAGCATATAGATCATCAAGCATGTAGGGAGTAGCAGTGATAGAAGGAAGCAACAAATTTAAACTGCATAGAGATGAAAGCAAAAAGTTTGATGCTCTTGATGGTTTTTATGAACGAAGCTTTGCTAGTGCAAAACATCACCCCTGTAACCCTGTTCATATACCCCACCTTGTGCCTCACCAGGGCTGTATTTAGGGGAGGCTGAGGGGGCCTCCCCCCCCCAAGCTTGATTTTCCTCCTTTACTGTATGTCAGACTCCAAAAATTTAGGGTCAATGGGGCCTGGCTACCCTATAACCCCCCTTCAAGCTTCATTTTTCTCTTTTTTTTTTACTGTGGGACAGATTAAAATTTGGAGCATCCAGCATTCCTGTCTATGAAATCAGTTGTAATGAATCAGGAGAGAGTAAAAATTGTTATTTTTCTTTCACAATTTTCATAGTGGGAAATTGTCTGGCATTGTACCATTTCCCATTATGTATTACCATCTGAAAATAGCAAAAGAAATATGTTACTAAACTATGGAATACTTACCAAATACATACTTTGATTTTCAGAATTCCAGGCTCAGTTGCTTATTATCAACCTCCTCTAACACATGATGTAAATCTAATGTGAGTATACCCAAATAATAAATTATGTTTGAGTACCAAATCTGATGTACAACTACTTCATTAAGAGTTTATTTTTATTTTAGGTTTTCTTTACAATGCAGCAATGGCAGGATTCCACTATTCTGGCCGGGGGGGGAGGGGTAGATATTAGATATATCATTTCTGAAAATCCTCTGTTTAGATAAAATTAGTTTTCATGATATTCGAACCCACAACCTACCTTTCAAGGCAGACATAATAGCATAATACCCTCCAAGCTAACTGGGCTGGCTTGGAACATTTGTTTTAATCTCAACCAAGGTGTGATTTTATCCTCATTCATTTGAGTATTTGGCTAATTTTTCCCCTTTTAATAATGTCTTCTGTGATATGTCATTATTTAATTTCAGGTATGGTCACAATGTAATGGTCCCACACCCAACCCATATACCAGTTCTTGCTGCAGTAGATAGTCAATACCCAGTGAAGGAATCGAGAAGATCTCATAGGGATAGATCTCCCCCTCCACCTCCCCGATGGGCTGAAACATCACCTAGACGGGAAAGCTTGGGCAGGGAGTCAAGACATTCACCTAGCCGAAGGTAATTGCAAACCATAGAACTCAGAAAAAAGGCCACACCATAAGCCCTCAGTCTACCCTCCAAGCTAACTGGGCTGGCTTGGGACATTTGTTTTAATCCCAACCAAGATGTAATGTACAAATTAATAAATTGAATTTTTGCAAATCTTATGAACATTTGTTCTAAAAGGTGTTATAAGTACCTGCTTGCCAAAATTTTGTCTAAATTAGACAATCCTTTTGGGAGTTATGTTGAATCAAAGAATTCCTAAATTTCACCCCTATAATGCTCCCAAAAGCCCAATTGAGTGACTGAGCCCAATATCTAACCAGTACCTATTAATTTATTATTTGGTTCTTGTCATTGCCTACCATTAATTTTGTTGTTAATTTAGTATTTTCTAAAATAACTTATCCAGTGTAGGTAATAATATTGTATTAATAAGTGATCTCTATACCACTAACTGTATACCATTGATTTCAATGGTCTCCCCCTCTGCCTCGCCTGTTACGAACGGGAAAAACACATGGATGAGGAGGAAACCAAAATCGAAATCAATTTTATTTCGTCTATCTGTGATTGCAACCTTTGCTTGTCTACAAAATAATAGGTAAAAAAAAGTCAATATATGAATGGGTAAAAGGCAAAGCGAACCAAGTCCAAAAATCGACTTTCTGAGTTGTCTATATCATTGGAAATAGCACGAAAAGATCTACTTTTTATATTGGTCGTGAACTTCACTTTAGTGTGGTATTGAAATGAGAGCAAAAACAAAATACATAGCTATCTCTATTTAAACTTTGACTCCATTTATCTCAAAACGCTTTTTTTTTTTTTGGACTTGGTCCGCTCTGCCTCTTTGCCATTCATATTTCCCTTTGGTTTCAGGTCGCGGCTGAGTCCAGTCAAAAGTGACCTTGAGGTTGGTTCACTTAAGTAATATTAAAAGCCGAAAAAACTTCGACCCCGCCGGGAATCGAGCTCGGGACCTCCGGCGTGCGAAAAAGAAGATGTTAGTTATCCTTGTTTGAAGGTCAGCGCGTATTTTCAATACATTTTGTTTGTTCTTGTAGAGGACGATGATGCCAGATCTCACAGGAGTCATCACTCTCAAGGTCATAGACAGAGTCAAGGTCACAGGGAGTCCCGACAGAGGCACTCTTCCCCTACACCTGCCATCAATGGGACTTGGTCCGCTCTGCCTCTTTGCCATTCATATTTCCCTTTGGTTTCAGGTCGCGGCTGAGTCCAGTCAAAAGTGACCGCAGGGGGAGTGGTGGTGGGGATTACAAATCTTCACGCCGAGACATCAGGAGTCGTTCCCCGCCACGGAACAAACACTCGCGCAGTCCGCCTAGAAAGCGCCAAGACAGAGTAGGCCAGGACAGGGCCAGTTTGGAGCGAGGGAAAGGTCGAGTTAAGGACGAGGAGGAAGAGTTAGAGCGCTTGGCAACCACGCCGGGAGAAATTCGAGTGCGGAATCTCCCGCCCAGGACGCTGCAACGAGAAGTGGACGCCCTGTTTACGTGGCATAGTAAGTCTGAAAAAAAGAGGAATTTAATTTAAAAAAAAGTCATATAAAAAAAGGAATTTAATTTGTATAAAGCGTGAATAATAATAGAGAGCATCCCGTTAATTGAACTCTTGAACGTTATTTGACGAAAACTAGGAATTTAATTTGTATAAAGCGTGAATAATAATAGAGAGCATCCCGTTAATTGAACTCTTGAACGTTATTTGACGAAAACTCGTTTCTGCGCATGTGTAGATACGTGTTTTGGTCGTCTTCCGTTACACTTTACAGTTATCGTCACGCAAGTTAGCGGTTCAAAATCTCTAATGAAAACACTTTTTGATACATTCTGATAGGATAGACAGAACCGTAACACGAGAGCTCTTATCGTTCCGAAATCAAAGAGAAAGGGAGAACAAGGACAGGATAAGAGAAAGCTAGAACAAATCTTACCTGTTTAGCACAAAGTTCGGCCTGGGCGAATTTTATCTAATTAGAAGCTGACTAATCTAACTATTGTTACTATTATTTTAATTTCATGATATATCGCCGACCCTATTTAAATAGGAAAAGGCTAGGAAGGAGATTTTAATTTCATGATGTTCCTACTAATATCGAGTTATTATTTGTTCTCGCAGTTGGAGATGTTACCTATGTCGAAGTGACAGACAGTGATGGTACCAAAGCTTATGTCAAGTTCAAAACACTCGATCATGCCAAGAGAGCCGTGGACAAAATGTACGACTTCAATTTCAACGATCATTTGATCAAAGTGTACGAGGTAAATACCACGTTTTTATTTGTGCTTTGGACATGTAGTCCCTTTGTCTCAACAGTTTAAGATTGCACCACTTTATTTGCTTCTTTTCTATGTTTCTTTTTCGAAGTGGTTTGATAGAGGGAACTGTAACAACGGAGGTCTTATCGTCCCGAAATCAAAGAGAGAAAAAGGACAGAATAGGAGAAAGTCAGAACGAATCTTAGCTGTTAGGATATTTTTCGCTTCGGGCGGAAATCGAACCCTCGACCCAGCGTTTACAAGGCAGGCAAGTTACCTTCCAGGCTAAATAGGCTGGCTAAATCTGGCTTGGAAATTGCCCAAGGCAATCTCGGCCATCCGACCCTGTTATAGAGTTACGTAAACATATCAAGTTACATAAAATCGTATGAAAACAAGAAAGTACGTAAGAACTTAAAAAAAAAAAGAAAATAATAATGTCATGAATTCACGTTTCAGACCACAGAGGATGCCCGCAAGCGCTATGAAGACCTGAGAGTCAAGCGTAATGTCAGGGCTGGACCTATAGACTGGGGACACACGTACGGCCTAACCACCAGCTTCCTCGAGTCTCTACGTATTGAACCGCCCCTGGTGCCCACTGTGTTTGTGGAAAACGTAAGAATATGATCTGTACTTCAATGATTTGTGTCAAATGATCATTGTCAATGCCCATTCCTACTTGTGGGTTTCATCCGAATTTTTTTCTCCCGAATATCCTGCAATGTGGTAATGTTCCCACTTACGGACGACACGATTTTTATTTCCGACACTAATCGTCCCGAAATTGAAGTGAGGAGGAAGACAACATAGGAGAAAAACAAACGTTCCGAGAAGAAACAATCCGTTCAGATTAAAATTCGCCCGGGCGGGAATCGAACCCGCGGCCCAGCGCTTACTGGGCAGACTTGCTACCAATGAAGATAACTAGGCTGGCTAAAATATGTACGTATTAAAAATGTGAATAAAATTGCGAAATAAATAAAAAATAAATAAATAAGAAAACCCCTCATTTTCGGTTGTCAGGTTGATCTCATCGTCACCCCGTTCAAGCTGAGCGAGGTTTTCAACTTGGCCGGCAGAGTGCGCAATGTGGTGTTAAGTTACGATGATCAGTGCCGTAGCAAGGGGGAGGCCAAGGATAGAGTTACGTAAACATATCAAGTTACATAAAATCGTATGAAAACAAGAAAGTACGTAAGAACTTAAAAAAAAAAAGAAAATAATAATGTCATGAATTCACGTTTCAGACCACAGAGGATGCCCGCAAGCGCTATGAAGACCTGAGAGTCAAGCGTAATGTCAGGGCTGGACCTATAGACTGGGGACACACGTACGGCCTAACCACCAGCTTCCTCGAGTCTCTACGTATTGAACCGCATGTTCGCTTTGGGCGGAAATCGAACCCGCGACCCAGCGTTTACAAGGCAGACACGCTACCTTCCAGGCTAACTAAGCCGGCTAAATTAGAATTGATAATGTGTTAACAAGGTTTTAATCCAAACCATAAATAATAAGTTATATAAAAACGTAAGACATTAATAATAATTAATTCACGTTTCAGACCACAGAGGATGCCCGCAAGCGCTATGAAGACCTGAGAGTTAAGCGTAATGTCAGGGCTGGACCTATAGACTGGGGACACACGTACGGCCTAACCACCAGCTTCCTCGAGTCTCTACGTATTGAACCGCCCCTGGTGCCCACTGTGTTTGTGGAAAACGTAAGAATATGATCTGTACTTCAATGATTTGTGTCAAATGATCATTGTCAATGCCCATTCCCACTTGTGGGTTTCATCCGAATTTTTTTTTCTCCCGAATATCCTGTAGGCAATGTAATTTGAATGAAAGTGTTCCCACTACACACGACACGCTTTTTTTCCGAACGACAAAATATGTCATTGTAGGCAATGTAATTTAAATGATAGTGTTCCCACTTACGGACGACACGATTTTTATTTCCGACACTAATCGTCCCGAAATTGAAGTGAGGAGGAAGACAAGATAGGAGAAAAACAAACGTTCCGAGAAGAAACAATCCGTTCAGATTAAAATTCGCCCGGGCGGGAATCGAACCCGCGGCCCAGCGCTTACTGGGCAGACTTGCTACCAATCAAGATAACTAGGCTGGCTAAAATATGTACGTATTAAAAATGTGAATAAAATTGCGAAATAAATGAGAAAACCCCTCATTTTCGGTTGTCAGGTTGATCTCATCGTCACCCCGTTCAAACTGAGCGAGGTTTTCAACTTGGCCGGCAGAGTGCGCAATGTGGTGTTAAGTTACGATGATCAGTGCCGTAGCAAGGGGGAGGCCAAGGTGGAGTTCGAACATCCAGTGGAGGCCGTACAGGCTATATCTATGCTCAACGGTCAAGTATGGAATCCAATTAATCCATTGAATCTTAAAAAAAAGAGTGTTTCACCGCCTTTTTTTCGTAGCAATGAAACAACTGCTACATAAGACCCATGTGGTCTGTGTCGTAGCATGCCCATCCCAGTATGTCCCTCATCAGATGAGCGATAAGAGACACAATACTTCCCATTTAGGTGCTGGGTCAACACGAGAACACCAGAAAGTAAACCGTATAATACGGGTGCTTAATAGAATCCAATTGAATCTTCTTCTTCCTAGCCTTTTCCTATTCAAATAGGGTCGGCGTTTCTTGTCAGTTCCTTCTAGGCAGCCCTAATTGAATAAGGAGTTTTTTTTTTTTTAGAGGTTTGATGGAGGGACATTGAGGAGGGAACGTCCCGAAAGCGAAATGAGAAGGAAGACAGGATAGAAGAAAGCCAGCCGTTCCGAGAACGAACCTTATCCCTTCAGGATAAAATCCGCCCTGGGCGGGAATCGAACCCGCGGCCTAGCGCTTACCAGGCAGACGTGCTACCAACCAAGCTAACTAGGCTGGCAAAAAAAGTATTGCAATATTCTGTTCATTTCCAGATGCTTTTGGATCGTAAACTCAAGGTGACAATGTATCACGAACCTCCTCCAGACAAGCTCAAGTTCCCGGATGGCCTCAAAGGTGTTGGCCTGGGTCTAGGTCAGGATGGAGCTCCCCTCAGAGATATACTAATGATAATACTTTCCAACAAGGCTCGCCAGTTTCCAACATTAGCAACGTTTCACATTGACCAACAAGCAAAATGTTTGAAATGAGTAAAAAAAAAACGGTACTCTTCCTATGTTATCAACAACAATGCTTCAAGAGTAAGGAGTAGAAGTCATCTCTTCTTCTGTAATCTACTATGCTCCCGTATTGATATTTCATGTTCACTTTGAAGATTTGTGAATCATTCTTCTTTCTATCAGTATTTACTAAAACAACTACCAGAAGAATTCGTATCAAGTGACTTCAAGATAACAGGAACCCTTTCAGCAAATCTCTGATCTCATTCACAATGAGTAATATACATGGTCATAATCATTTCGTAACAGACCTTCTTCTTCCCAGCCTTTTCCTATTTACATAAATAGGGCCGGCATTTCTTATCAGTCTCTTCCAGGCAGCCCTATTGTGTGTACCTCATGTCCTGATGAATTTTTCTCACCCAGGTCTTGATTTACACAATCTTTCCACCTTTTCTTCGGTCTACCTCGCCCTTTTCTCCCCCTCACTCCCATTCTCTCAACTCTTTTCCCTATGTAGCTCTCATCTCTTCTTTCCCTTTGAAGGTCAGCGCGTATTTTCAATACATTTTGTTTGTTCTTGTAGAGGACGATGATGCCAGATCTCATAGGAGTCATCACTCTCAAGGTCATAGACAGAGTCAAGGTCACAGGGAGTCCCGACAGAGGCACTCTTCCCCTACACCTGCCATCAATGTAAGTCATAGTAATAGCCTTTATTTGTACAGTAAAATATTGACAATAAGCTCTTAAAATAATGCCTAAATAATTATGTACAAAATCAGAAAACTATCAGAGGCACTGCCATCAATATAAGTCATATAAATTTTGTCTAAAACCAATTAAATATAGGTGTATTTTCCTTTCCGGAAACTGAGTAGAATAGAATATACCTTGTTTATCTTGCACGAATGAGACTAAAAAGTCTCTTTACCCCAGCAGTCAAAACAAGGTAATAATTGAAAATCAAACTGTGAGGCCCGGCCCACATGACTTGTCAGAGATGATGATGGTTTTTAAGTTTGGGTGAAAAAACCTGGCCACTAAACTAGAGTTGGAATTTGACAAAGGATTTCATTTGGAATTTGACAAGGGAATACATTTATAATATGACCAACCTGGCCACTAAACTAGAGTTGGAATTTGACAAAGGATTTCATTTGGAATTTGACAAGGGAATACATTTATAATATGACCAAGGATTTCTGTTGGAATTTAACAAGGGATTTCATTTGGAATTTGACAAGGGAATACATTTATAATATGACCAAGGATTTCTGTTGGAATTTAACAAGGGATTTCATTTGGAATTCGACAAAGGATATTAGTTGGAATTTAAGGAGCAATTTCATTCGAAATTTGATGAGGAGTTTCATTTGAAATTTCACAAAGGATTGCAGTTGGGAATCAACAAGGGATTTCAGTTGTGTGTTGATGAGGAATTGAGGGATATTAGTTGGAATTGAAGGAGTAGTTTCAGTCGAAATTTGATGAGGAATTTCAGTTGGTCTTTGGCAAAAAATCTGGTCCTCCATCCCGTGCAGACATGACTTTTATGTTGCATCAGTATTTTTCCCCCCCTCGTGTTCTTAAGGTGTGTCCAAACATAGTCGACGAGCTGAATCTATATTATCCAGGCAGTATGGACGGTTCAATCGACATCGATTGACTTCGGCCGGTCGATTATATGTGGACACACGTCACTTTATTGGAATTTAACACGGGATTTCATTTGGAATTCGACAAAGGATATTAGTTGGAATTTAAGGAGCAATTTCATTCGAAATTTGATGAGTTTCATTTGAAATTTCACAAAGGATTGCAGTTGGGAATCAACAAGGGATTTCAGTTGTGTGTTGATGAGGAATTTCATGAGGGATACTAGTTGGAATTGAAGGAGTAGTTTCGGTCGAAATTTGATGAGGAATTTCAGTTGGTCTTTGACAAAAAAAATCTGGTCCTCCATCCCGTGCAGACATGATTTTTATGTTGCATCAGTATTTTTCCCCCCTCGTGTTCCTAAGGTGTGTACTGTGTACAAACATAGTCGACGAGTTGAATCTATATTATCCAGGCAGTATGGACGGTTCAATCGACATCGATTGACTTCGGCCGGTCGATTATATGTGGACACACGTCACTTTATAGTTACGTCTTCGTGGGGTAAAATCGTATATGGATCTGTCGGATGAACCAACTTCCATGAACGTGAGTCACTTGTCTATTTACGCATTTGAAGGTTTGAAGCCAACGAGGAAGAAAAATAGTGGGATACCCCGGGAAGAATCACCACATAGTCAACACTTCTTACATTGGTGATCTCCCGAACTGGTGTACTTTTCTAAGGATCTTCGTACGTTTGAAGGTCTGCGATGAGAGTCTTGTATGATTCAGCTTTGGTCTGACACTAGAATAGCTAGAGTAGAATATTACAATCCATTTACCCATTTGAAGGTTTGAAGCCAACGAGGAAGAAAAATAGTGGGATACCCCGGGAAGAAACACCACATAGTCAACACTTCTTACATTGGTGATCTCCCGAACTGGTGTACTTTTCTAAGTATCTTCGTACGTTTGAAGGTCTGCGATGAGAGTCTTGTATGATTCAGCTTTGGTCTGACACTAGAATAGCTAGAGTAGAATATTACAAGTACCCAAGTTCTATAGGATGGTCAGTGTTTAGCATTATTGTACTACATGGTATTGCTTGTCGTTCATACAGTAGAATTCAGTACTCTTTTTGGTTAAGTATCTTCGTACGTTGAAGGTCTGCGATGAGAGCTTTGTATGATTTAGCTTTGGTCTGACACTAGAATAGCTAGAGTAGAATATTACAAGTACCTAAGTTCTATAGGATGGTCAGTGTTTAGCATTATTGTACTACATGGTATTGCTTGTCGTTCATACAGTAGAATTCAGTACTCTTTTTGGAGGTGCAACAATTCGAAACATGGTTAGCTTCTTATGTAGCTCGACGGATAATGCAGATGGTTTCGACTTTTAGGTATTGTGTCTCGGAATTCGCAATACCTATTTAGAAGGTTTTCTTCATCTCAAGGAAGGACCTGTTCGCCTGTCTGCCTGTCACTAGTCTCTCTGCCAGAGTGCATGGACATATTCAACATCCTATTCTGTGTGTAGTTTTGAATCATCTTGAGGATGAATTGCTGGCAGTATTCTTCATTTCACAATGTCGGGATGGACCCTCCTGTTTCAAAGGTTTTCTTCATCTTAAGGAAGGACCTGTTCGCCTGTCTGCTTGTCACTAGTCTCTCTGCCAGAGTGCATGGACATATTCAACATCTTATTCTGTGTGTAGTTTTGAATCATCTTGAGGATGAATTGCTGGCAGTATTCTTCATTTCACAATGTCGGGATGGACCCTCCTGTTTCTGTTTTGTTTCAGAATGCTTTGAAAGAGTTGGAGTATCAAGGTGCATTGAAGGAACTCGAGGACAAAGTGCTACAGATGGCGTGTAGTCGAGAAGGTTGTGCCGTGTTGGAACAGAAGATAGCAAGCGGCAGTGAGAATGAACTGAAAGTTATCTTCAGACAAGTGATCAGTAGTCTGATGACAGTAGTGACAGATATGCATGGCTCCCTGGTGGTGATTAAACTGATAGAGGCAGGGTCCAGCATGCAGCGCCACGCCCTCATCAATGTCCTCAAGTCGAAGGGACCCGGCTTCAAAGGTCTCTCTCATCACAAGTACGCATACAAAGTGGTAGTCACAATCACGCCCTCATCAATGTCCTCAAGTCGAAGGGACCCGGGTTCAAAGGTCTCTCTCATCACAAGTACGCATACAAAGTGGTAGTCACAAGTCCGCGACGTGCCAAGACTGTTGTCTGAGAAGGTCCGGAACTCTAGCAACACATGTTTGATGTGTAGCGTGTAAGAGTTCATCCATTCATATTTAACAGTGGTTATGTGGTGGTTATTTACAATACTAGGCTAGGAGGGAAAAAAGCTAGCCCAAGAGTCAGCCCTGTTCATAACCAGCTCCTCAATATGTCAAGGCCGTGCGAAAATATGGAAGACCCTATGATGTTGGCTAGCCTTGCAGAGATCACTGTTATTCAGTCTATCGTAAAGCTGTAAAAGGTGTGTCCAAACATAGTCGATTGACGAGGTAAATCTATATGTTATCGAGGCAGTGTGGACGGGTCAGTCGACGTCGATCGATGGCCGGTCGACTATGTGAGGACTGGGGACACACCTTTTAAGATCTCCCTGATAGGGCCACCCTGTGGACTCTAGATAGAAGAGAAAAGCACAACATACATTTATCCTTATTAGTTATTCATTATCATTATCGTTTGACTGCCCAGTACCCGCCCTAATGTGGGTGTGCAGTGCACGTCAGCAAACCTACCCTCCCCCCCTCGGAACTTTATTGGCAAAATTTATTTCACTTTCAATTTATCACGATCTCTTTTTAGTGTCGCATGTTTTACGGTCGACACTCAACGGCATTTGAGTGATAGAAGTGTTGTGTTCCCTAGTGCTGTGTCCCCCTTAACTAAAGTATAGGTACCTAACTACCTACCTATTTTTACTTTCCTTATCCTATTAAAATTTTAAAACCTTGCGTTCGTGGGACCCGTACGAAGGTAAAACTGGTCACAAAAAATAACGTCCTCCCTAAAAAATGGGAAGTGAACAAAAAACTGTCTTTTTTTATGCAAGTAATAACTTTTATACTGATAAGAGTGATTTGGACTGACAAGCTTGAAGCTTTCGTTTTTTTTTTTTTTTAGGTTGGTAAACTCGTTAAATTTTTTCGTCAGTTTGGTTGGTGAACCTGTTTGATATTCAAAGCGCGGGACGGCGGGAACCGTTTGAATTTTTCTTGAATTTAAAAATCATACCACTGGTAGATGGAGTTTTGAGTTAATTTTTGTTAAGTTTTAACTGTGAATCTACTCATATTAGGAGTGTATTGAGTGTTTCATTCGCTCCATTCTGTTTATGGGAGTCTGCCTGGTAGCTTGAAAATGAATACCTGGCAAGAGCTGCTAACGGAGCTCTCTGAAACTGGAAACTTGGCTGGTGATATTGACCGAGTGAAAAGTTTGAAGGAACAGGATAAAGTTGCCTACTGCTTGTCTAACAAACATCTCAGGTGAGGAAATCCTTTAGGGAAGAGAGAAGGGAACAACATGCGGGCATTGGTCTTCTACCTTTGACATTAGAGCATCAAGTTTCAAGTACATACTTTAAAATAAACTAGATTCTGGAAACCCCTAGCAAGCTGTCTTTTGGACAGTGTCCAAATTATATGATTATCCACATAATGTTAACCATTTGATCATAACACAAGTGTCCAACTTAACCCTGTTTTTTTTTTTTTTTTTTTTTTTAGTTGGAATTAAGTAATTTGGATATCTAGTAGGTAAAATTGTAAATAGCCTACTGTCCAACCCAGTTGTTTGAACAGTGATAATGAATAATGTAGATATCAGTCCCCAAGCCCTGATAAATAAGTTATTTCTTACACCTACTTAACTACACCGTAACATTTTGTTTACAGAGGCATTCTGGTTGATTGGATAAGGGATACAATTGGGATGACATCAAGTGCCAAGTCTGCTTGTAAGTCCATCACCTATAGGCAGCTTGGCAATGATAAGTTCAAAACAGGAGATGATTGTGGAGCATTTGAGTTGTACTCCAAAAGTATCTTGTTTGCACCACCAAATAGTCCTGAAATGGCTCTGGCGTATGCCAACAGATCTGCCACAGAATTTCATTTGGAACATTATAAAGTAATCATTTTTAAATTGTTTTATTTTACCTTCTTAGGTTAGAGAGTGTATCTTCTTGTAGTACTGTGTCCCAATAAACATTGGCAATCATGATTTCCACTTGGTCTTTGTCCTTTGTGGCTCTTAAGTCTCTGGCATTTATTAATGGGGCATTGAGTATAAAATGGAGCATGAATACATCCTCAAAAAGCTTGGAGACACACATCCAGTTTTATTGTCTTTTTTTTTCACTTGCCTAAATATGGAGTGTCTATTACCTACCTACAGAATTCTTTGTTTAAAATAACCCATCTGCTGAAAAGTCCAAAATTATAGTTACGTCTTCGTGGGGTAAAATCGTATATGGATCTGTCGGATGTACCAACTTCCATGAACGTGAGTCACTTGTCCATTTACCCTCTTTATTGGTTATAATTCAGTGTACACAAATATGTACAAGGAATTACAAACAAAGGGCGAAATTATTGTCTGGGGGCAATCTCTACCATTCAACCCTGCAGGTTATGAAATCTTTTTGTACATTGCCTTTTCGTCTGGCTTGGGGACGGTAAACAGAGAGTAGACTAGCGTCTAGCTGTTTGACTATAAACAGGGAGGAGAACAGCTAGCCCTAACCAACCTAGCTAGCTGACAATTTTTTCAAAGAGTTCTCTCTGCTTTAAAAGAGCAAGCCCAAATCTTCAAGATCGTAATTCCTTCGGGCTCTAGCTAGCTGACAATTTTTTCAAAGAGTTCTCTCTGCTTTAAAAGAGCAAGCCCAAATCTTCAAGATCGTAATTCCTTCGGGCTTGATTGTTATGTGTTTCGTTTTTCAGACGGCTACGCTTCTCACGCTGTACCTTGAACAGTTCACGGATTATATGAGCTCTGGTTCCCCTCCCCATCTTGATCCTTCTCTTCCTCTTCTTCTCGACATAGGACATCGCATGCTTCGTCATATAGGTAAGTTATGATTTTACATTTCAAATACATAAATATATATATTTGTAAATCTGTCCAAGGACAGGTATCAGTACAACTTTCTCCACTTTTCTCTATCTTGTGCATCCTCTCTTAACTCTGTTGTAAATCTGTCCAAGGACAGGTATCAGTACAACTTGCTCCACTTTTCTCTATCTTGTGCATCCTCTCTTAACTCTGCATATGATTTGCCCTTCAGGATATCCGATAACATACCAAATTTTCTTCAATGTCCTCCAATCACTCCATTCAGTCAGTTTGAAGTCGGAAAGCAGGATGTTTCAAACACCGATATTATACGCTACAGAGAAAGTAGCCGTTTTAGTACAAGTACCTGGCAGAGGTTAATCTAATAATTAGATTATTGTGCGCACGCTGCTCGCTGGTTTGCTGTTGGGCGATAGGGCTGAAACACCTGCATGGTGCTATAACAAGTGACTCTTTTTAGGACTCCACAAGTGTCTTGGGAATTAGTACCTCTCGAAACATGGGCTTTAGGTGTACAAATATTGTCAATATATGAGAGAAGATTGTTTGCCAGCGTCTGGCCTAGCTGGAGGACTATAAACAGGGAAAACATACGGAAACCCCTAACCAGCCTAGCTAACTAGAAGAGGCTCACATGGCTTTAATAGAACAAGCTCAAGCCCTCACGATGGTAGATCGCTCATGTATGTACATATGTAATGTAGTTCTAGACGAGGCAGCTGAACTTGACTAGAAACCATCACACCCCCTGGATTTGGCTAAGTTGTCAAAACAACAACGTTCATGTTACAGGAAGAGCGTGTTTGACCACTAAACATCATTTCTCCCGTCTAATCTACAAATGAAGAGACAATTTTCATTGATAAGCTGATTTGTTTTCCTTGGAGGTTGCCATGACGACGCAATGATGACCTCTATCAGAAACAGGGTGGAACAGCTATTAAGTGCTAGAAACCATCACACTCCCTGGATTTGGCTAAGTTGTCAAAACAACAACGTTCATGTTACAGGAAGAGCGTGTTTGACCACTAAACATCATTCCTCCCGTCTAATCTACAAATGAAGAGACAATTTTCATTGATAACTTGATAAGCTGATTTGTTTTCCTTGGAGGTTGCCATGACGACGCAATGATGACCTCTATCAGAAACAGGGTGGAACAGCTATTAAGTGCTCCGTTGGGGGGAGGGCCTCTCAGGATGGCCAATTTCGAGTGGGGCCGTGGTCTTGAAGAGTTCTTGAAACCGGGATTTTGAAGACCGTCAAATTGAGGAGCGGATACTGTAAGTCAAATTCTTTCAACATGGATCCTCGGGAGTGACCGTCGTGTCAGGGATTAAACGCGCACATGGATAGGGGTTTTACGCTTTTACGTCGCTTTATAGGTAACTTCTTTCTTTTTTAGCAACGCTCAACGAGAGTTTTACCCTCCATTCGGTGACAATCTACTCGCCTCCTTACATACTCACCCAGCTTGTGTGTGGCTGGGATGTCAGCAACACATGATTGATGTCCAGGAGGTCACCCATTTATAAGGAACAGGTGCATGCAACGTGCCAAGCCTGCTGTCTGAGAAGGTCCACAACGTGCCAAGGCTGCTGTCTGAGAAGGTCCGCGACGTGCCAAGGCTGTTGTCTGAGAAGGTCCGCGACATGCCAAGGCTTCTGTCTGAGAAGATCCGCGACGTGCCAAGGGTTCCGTCTGAGAAGGTCCGCGACGTGCCAACGCTGCTGTCTGAGAAGGTCCGCGACGTGCCAAGGGTTCTGTCTGAGAAGGTCCGCGACGTACCAAGGCTGCTGTCTGAGAAGGTCCGCGACGTGCCAAGGGTTCTGTCTGAGAAGGTCCGCGACGTACCAAGGCTGCTGTCTGAGAAGGTCCGCGACGTGCCAAGACTGTTGTCTGAGAAGGTCCGGAACTCTAGCAACACATGTTTGATGTGTAGCGTGTAAGAGTTCATCCATTCATATTTAACAGTGGTTATGTGGTGGTTATTTACAATACTAGGCTAGGAGGGAAAAAAGCTAGCCCAAGAGTCAGCCCTGTTCATAACCAGCTCCTCAATATGTCAAGGCCGTGCGAAAATATGGAAGACCCTATGATGTTGGCTAGCCTTGCAGAGATCACTGTTATTCAGTCTATCGTAAAGGTGTAAAAGGTGTGTCGAAACATAGTCGATTGACGAGGTAAATCTATATGTTATCGAGGCAGTGTGGACGGGTCAGTCGACGTCGATCGATGGCCGGTCGACTATGTGAGGACTGGGGACACACCTTTTAAGATCTCCCTGATAGGGCCACCCTGTGGACTCTAGATAGAAGAGAAAAGCACAACATACATTTATCCTTATTAGTTATTCATTATCATTATCGTTTGACTGCCCAGTACCCGCCCTAATGTGGGTGTGCAGTGCACGTCAGCAAACCTACCCTCCCCCCCTCGGAACTTTATTGGCAAAATTTATTTCACTTTCAATTTATCACGATCTCTTTTTAGTGTCGCATGTTTTACGGTCGACACTCAACGGCATTTGAGTGATAGAAGTGTTGTGTTCCCTAGTGCTGTGTCCCCCTTAACTAAAGTATAGGTACCTAACTACCTACCTATTTTTACTTTCCTTATCCTATTAAAATTTTAAAACCTTGCGTTCGTGGGACCCGTACGAAGGTAAAACTGGTCACAAAAAATAACGTCCTCCCTAAAAAATGGGAAGTGAACAAAAAACTGTCTTTTTTTATGCAAGTAATAACTTTTATACTGATAAGAGTGATTTGGACTGACAAGCTTGAAAGCTTTCGTTTTTTTTTTTTTTTAGGTTGGTAAACTCGTTAAATTTTTTCGTCAGTTTGGTTGGTGAACCTGTTTGATATTCAAAGCGCGGGACGGCGGGAACCGTTTGAATTTTTCTTGAATTTAAAAATCATACCACTGGTAGATGGAGTTTTGAGTTAATTTTTGTTAAGTTTGAACTGTGAATCTACTCATATTAGGAGTGTATTGAGTGTTTCATTCGCTCCATTCTGTTTATGGGAGTCTGCCTGGTAGCTTGAAAATGAATACCTGGCAAGAGCTGCTAACGGAGCTCTCTGAAACTGGAAACTTGGCTGGTGATATTGACCGAGTGAAAAGTTTGAAGGAACAGGATAAAGTTGCCTACTGCTTGTCTAACAAACATCTCAGGTGAGGAAATCCTTTAGGGAAGAGAGAAGGGAACAACATGCGGGCATTGGTCTTCTACCTTTGACATTAGAGCATCAAGTTTCAAGTACATACTTTAAAATAAACTAGATTCTGGAAACCCCTAGCAAGCTGTCTTTTGGACAGTGTCCAAATTATATGATTATCCACATAATGTTAACCATTTGATCATAACACAAGTGTCCAACTTAACCCTGTTTTTTTTTTTTTTTTTTTTTTTTTTTTTTGGATTTAAAAAATGAGATAGCATAATCCGCGAATGAAATTTAAACCGAGTTTATTTAAACGAACATTGGAGTCTCGGCCATTTGCCACAAAACAACACCATTAACACCACCTCCAATCGTTTCCTATGTTTAGGACAGCTAATCTGTAATGGCCACGCTATTACCAAGCTGGGAGTGACGGAATCCACACCGGATAGAACTAATGGGGAAGAAGGTGAGGTGGTGTCACATAATCAGGTCCGGATTGCCACCGCCATATTTCCGTCAGCCTCCATGATGAACCATTCCTGTGATCCTAATATTATCAACAGGTATATTCTTCTTCTTTTTCTTCCCCTTTTCCCGTGTACAGACGGGGTCGGCGTTTTTCGTCAGCCTCTCAATCAGCCCTATTTAGGGTGATTACTTTGGGCTGACGTTTGGTTTTGGCTACAAATTTTACGAGTGGATGCCCTTCGCACTCAACTTTTGTTATTTCTTTAGCAAGGGAAACTTAGGTATATTATTCAGGGAAGGGAAATTTAGGTATATTATTAGTTCTTATTTATAAGACTAAAGAGTCCCTTTAACCCAGCATTAAGCCCCGTTTCCACTTATCATTCGGAAAAAAATCCCAGCATTAAGCCCCGTTTCCACTTATCATTCCGAAAAAAATCGTGTCGTGTTGTGTAGTGGGAACACTCTCATTTAAATTACATTGCCTACGGGACATTCGGGAAAAGAAATCGGAAGAAACTCACAAGTGGGAACGAATCTTTACGCAATATTATGAATTATTCCGGAATATATTTTTGTTGGTTTTCAGTTTTTCCGATCAGTACTTGATAGTGAGAGCAGCCAAAGATATTCCTAGCGGGACAGAAGTTCTCAACTGTTATGGTAAGTTTAAAATAATGTGTTTTTGTTTTCAAATACTCGGAAGTTGACTATTAGGTCATTTTCCCTCGTGCATCCCAACTGTATTCTTCTATGTTTAATTTCTTTAATAAATGAGGGCACAATTTTGCCAAATAACAACTTTCATTTTTACTTTCTATTACCATTATGTACATGAAACCTACCTACACAGTGTAGGTGATGAGAAAGTATTGCTATCGGACCAAATAACGGTACTCTTCCTATGTTATCAACAACAATGCTTCAAGAGTAAGGAGTAGAAGTCATCTCTTCTTCTGTAATCTACTATGCTCCCATTGCTCCCGTATTGATATTTCATGTTCACTTTGAAGATTTGAACAGAATCATTCTTCTTTCTATCAGTATTACTAAAACAACTACCAGAAGAATTCGTATCAAGTGACTTCAAGATAACAGGAACCCTTTCAGCAAATCTCTGATCTCATTCACAATCAGGAAAGCGACTACTGTGTACTGTCCCTATCCAGCTACAAGTTAGGTATTCATCCTGCCATGTGATCCCAACTCAAGGTTAATCAAAGGAGGCATCTTCGGAATACACACCTTTTTGTATCCTGGTCATCCTACTTGGATAGGGATCAAAAGTACACGAATCCCTGGGAAATGTGTAAATTTTAAGAAAGAAGACATCCAATTTGTGCTAATGTGGAAGTTTATGCAACACTGTGTACTGTCCCTATCCAGCTACAAGTTAGGTATTCATCCTGCCATGTGATCCCAACTCAAGGTTAATCAAAGGAGGCATCTTCGGAATACACACCTTTTTGAATCCTGTTCAAGTGTTCATCCTATTCGGAAAGGGATCAAAAGTACACGAATCCCTGGGAAATGTGTAAATTTTAAGAAAGAAGACATCCAATTTGTGCTAATGTGGAAGTTTATGCAACAGTTTGCGCTATGGTAATTATGAATTTTATCAATATTTTGATTTTGTAATTTTTATATTAAAATGTTCCATGTATTTACACAGTTTAAACAATAATAAATTTGTTTTAATTTCTTTTTTGTCGCATAAATCATCTTGTTCTCTTTATTCATTTACAATTTAATAAGTAGAGTATGGACTTAAGGGAATGTAATTTTTCCCAAGGATATTTTTATTTATTTGCCCTCTAAGCGAATTTTATCAATATTTTGATTTTGTAATTTTTATATTAAAATGTTCCATGTATTTACACAGTTTAAACAACAATAAATTTGCTTTAATTTCTTTTTTGTCGCATAAATCATCTTGTTCTTTTTATTCATTTACAATTTAATAAGTAGAGTATGGACTTAAGGGAATGTAATTTTTCCCAAGGATATTTTTATTTATTTGCCCTCTAAGCACCAAAGATATATGGGTGGGAATGGGAAATTATCTATTTGTTGTGATTCCTACTATTCTTATTTTCACATCCTTACTTGTACTAATTACAGTACCGTACAGTCAGCTCTGAATCAAGGTTGTATTTTCGACCGCACCATTAGCTTTTAAGAAACTAGTGTGTAAGTTTATTTCTAAGCAGGAAGTCCAACTTAGACAAACCTATCAAATGTAAGAAGAACAGCTGCCGTAGAAGAAAACAGACCAATGGGTGGATCGAACTTCTAATCAAGATGTCCTCCAATCACTCCATTCAGTCAGTTTGAAGTCGGAAAGCAGGATGTTTCAAACACCAGTCAAAACCAGCGTCAGTGAACATCACGAAATTTTAAGCTTCAATAATGGACTTCGTTCTTCACTCAACTGCTACGGCCTTATCACACTTCCAAATGTTACTAACGAAAAGGTTATTGAAGGCTCCACTTCTTGCAGCACTGTCCATGGCTCGATTGATTCGAATTAAGGAGCGCGGTAGCGCTCCGCCCCGCCATGTCAAGAAAGTTTGACCGCGCTACTAGAGATATTATACGCTACAGAGAAAGTAGCCGTTTTAGTACAAGTACCTGGTAGAGGTTAATCTAATAATTAGATTATTGTGCGTACGCTGCTCGCTGGTTTGCTGTTGGGCGATAGGGCTGAAACATCTGCATGGTGCTATAACAAGTGACTCTTTTTAGGACTCCGCAAGTGTCTTGGGAATTAGTACCTCTCGAAACATGGGCTTTAGGTGTACAAATATTGTCAATATATGAGAGAAGATTGTTTTGTTAATGACACCACTTGTTTGTACTTGATTAAATTATCTACTCAGTTGTCCTAACGAGGCTGGGTGAACCCTGAACTCCAAGCACAGAGCAGAAAAAACTTGGACCCTGTCAAGAATTGAACCCGGGACTTCCGGCATACAAGCCTAGTGTGATGCCCGCTCGGTCATGAAAGCTATTCTAACATTAAATCATTCTCATTTCTCTCTCCTCACAGTGGCTCTCAAACAAGATGTCCAGGAAACTCTCAGCTCCTCACTCAAGCTGTGTCGACTCCAGGACACTTCCCATTTGGACTTTAAGGAAGATGTTCTCACCATTGAGAAATCCGAGGAGAATAGTGTGGAAGCGATGAGCATGCAAGTGTCGTCGACCTCTTCTAGTGCTTCCTCTTCTGTCGCCAGTCTTCCTTCTCTTGCTTGTGGTAAGAATAACGTCCAACGAAGAATATCGTACATTCTTGAAGGTTAGCACACCTTTGTGACTTTTGGTCCCTACACCTAATCCTCTAGGTGGGCTTTTTGTGTGTAGTGCTAAGCTGTGACCAAGAATATGAAATTGAATTCTGCTTGAAGTGGAAGGGATGAAAAAGCCGAAAACCCTTGCAACTCTTATTTCGTGTTAATGTAAGTTGGGCAGCGCTTCAAACTCTTGATGTTCGGGGTCCTCTTTTATTTTTTATTTTCATTTTTTTTTTTTTTTTTTTTTTTTTTTTACTTCTGTACACGCAGGATGTACTGGCCAAGTGTTATGCTATGCTGGGTAAGCCTTTTCTTTCGAATAAGGCACTTTAACATGTTAATAAATGTCGTTCGCGCCGTAGGTAAGCCTTAGTAGCAGTATCGAGCGTGCCGGGAGGCGCGCGAACGTCAAGAGTTCGAAGCGCCAACCGGCCTATAATAATACGAAACAGTTTCATGGTTTTTCGGCATTTTCAGCTCAACTTTTCTCCAATTATTATTTAACAACAAAACTGACACGTCCACATACAGAAATCGCAGCTTACTTTTGACCAAAATCCTGATTTGTACCGACATTCTACGGGTTTCCAGTCGACATCGATCGACGGTCGATTAAAACCCTTAATACAACCTCGACAGCATCGACTCACCTCGTCAATGGACGGCCGTCGCCTTTGTGTGGACGGACACAGCTTCAGACTGTAGTATCGTTCCGAAATCAATAGAGAAGAAGGACAGGATAGGAGAAAGCCAGGCGTTCCGAGAACGAACATTATCTATTTTTAGGATAAAATCCATCCCGAAATTTCCTATGATTGGTCAAGTACGAAAAAGAAATGGTGAGAAGAAATGGAAGAGGAAGGAGAAATTATGGGATATAGAATCGTTTTTTTTTTTTTTTTTTTTTTTTTTTTTAAAAAAAAAAATCTTTTTAACGAAAAAATGAGCTGGTCCCTTGGATTCTCGTTTATCCAGGTTCGACTGTATTTTGTTTATCTGTGTTTAATAATAGGTATGTTACCTATCACCTATCGTCCCTCGTGCATCCCAATTGTATTCTTCTATGTTTAATTTCTTTAATAAATGAAGGCACAATTTTGCCAAATAACAGCTTTCATTTTTACTTTCTATTACCATTATGTACATGAAACCTACCTACACAGTGTAGGTGATGAGAAAGTATTGCTATCGGACCAAATACGGGTTCCATTATGAAAAGCACCACAACCTTTGCGGGCTGTGTAGAGCCAGTCCATGATTGGACAGTAAATAACTCCCATCTGAGGAACCTTATCTACCACATAGCCAATGGAAATGCAGAAGTTTGGATAGCCATGAACAAAGTTCATTGTGCCATCAATGGGATCAATAATCCAAGTAGGATTGCTTGTCAGTTCACATTTAATGCCATCAGCTGTGGATTCTTCTCCAATAAATCTAAAAAAAGAAAAATAAATAAATAAATAAAAGCAATAATTTATTGATGTTCTTTTTTACTTTCCTTATCCCATAGGAAGAAAGTAATGTGATCAGGTCAAATTTTCGATGGTCAGTTTTTAGTGCCAAAGCACGTTTTGAGGTCCCTAGAGCCTAAATCCAAAGTTTCAGCCATTGGTCCGTAGCAATAATTTATTGATGTTCTTTTTTACTTTCCTTATCCCATAGGAAGAAAGTAATGTGATCAGGTCAAATTTTCGAGTTGTACTAAGTACCTGGGTACCTAACAATGTAACATACGCACGAGTACCTACTCACTAAAATTAGAATAAATACTGTGATGTGTAGTGAGGTCTTGTAAGTTAACCACCCTTCCTGAATTTCCTCATTTCTAGAAACTGTCTATTTATTTTTAACCCACTTATTTCTTATTGATCTGGGTGTACACCAGGGTTGAACACAATATTGTTAATACTTCACCATCCACAACTAACTTTTTAAGTAGATCAGCTGATCAATACGTCCATATACTGCAGGCAACATCTATATAAATTTGTATACATATTTACGGTTTTATATCAGGTTAAACTAAATAGGTTATGCTGGTAATGGGACTTGGGACTAGAAACATACTTAGTATACCTACATAGGTAGTTAAAGTACCTAACGGTGCGTTTCCATGGCATTTGTCTATTTTCATTTAAACAAATGGAAAAATATCATGCCGATCGGCAAATGCCGAGTGAGTGGAAACGCACCATAATATCACAAAAATGAAAAAAAAAAAAAAAAAAAAAAAAAAACTAAAAAAAACTTCGAAAAAAACTTTCAATTTTAATTGAAACACGAATTTCCCTAATGACTTTTCCAGGTCGCGTATAAACCCTGCTGTGTAAGGTCACCCAAACTATATAAAGCCATAAAGAAGCTTAGTACCTATCCTAGAGCACAGCAGAATTAAATGAAAGCCAGTCGTTCCAAGAACGAACCTTATCTGTTTAGGATATTGTTCGCCCCGCGGGGAATCGAACCCGTGACCGTGACCTAGCACTTATAAGGCAAACGCTCTACTTTATAAGGAATGGTAAAACTAGACTGTCGATTTTTTATTTTTTTAGGTGCTTTAATTTTGAGTTAACACATATTGTTCGCGATGTATTAATATTCTTGTAGTACAATTTTTTCTTTGATCTGATTCCAGGGGGACCATTTGATTTGATGAGTGGCAGATTGCTGTGTGCTTCTACGTCAGAGTTGGCTCAAGAATTAGCCAAGAACGTGAAGCAATACTACCCAATCCGTGATGATGCTTAAACAAGATAGAAATCCTTGGTATGTACCTACCTATAAATATAGGTAATAACCTGCAAGTTATTGATTTTCCATTTGTATGTAGACGTTTAGCGAAATTCGTGTTTCAATTAACATTGAAAGTTTTGTTCGAAGTTTATTTTAGATATTTTTTTTTTTTTTTTTTTTTTTTTTTTTTTTTTTTTTTTTTTTTACGACTGGCTTTCATTTAATTCTGCTGTGCTCTAGGATAGGTACTAAGCTTCTTTATGGCTTTATATAGTTTGGGTGACCTTACACAGCAGGGTTTATACGCGACCTGGAAAAGTCATGGAATCTGAAAATCGGCCAAAAAGTCATGGAAAATTGTGAAAATTTAAAGAAAACCTGAATATTATCCCATCAGAATAAAATCCACCCCGGGTGGGAATCAAACCCACGGCCTAGCGCTTACAAGGCAGACGCACTACCAACTAAGCTAACTAGGCTGGCTATATATTATTTAGGGAGCGAGCATAAATTACTTAACAATAAAAATGAGGGGGGACTGAAATTGAACCAAGGAAAAAGTTTTAAATTGAAGTGAAAAACTACTAGATTGTCATTTATTTTACTTACTATGTCAACTGATCTCTATGATTGGTAACATCTTCCTGCAATATTTTACATTGGTCTTCATCTGCAAATTCTTTTGCATATTTTTCTAGTTTATCAATCAAATTTCTGAGCAATGATAGCTTTTCCCTTCCAACTTTATTCAATTCTAGAAGCTCTTCCATAGGTCCTTTGCATTCATAGATGTCCTGAAACAGTGAAAAAAGATATTATAAGATTAAATGTTCATTTCAGTCTAGGAAGACACCAACCTGTTAATTTGGGGAAAATAGAAAAATCAGAAATGGGTTGTGTGAATCACAAAGTGGCTTGAGAACTCTGACAGCTGCTTTTTTTTTAACTTTTCATACATCTGATAGGTAAGTGCCGATCATAACTCATACTAGAGTAAACAAGCAATGCTTGAGTCTTGTGAAGAAGTCAACAAACAATGAGAAAGTTATTTTGTATGTCCTCCTGTTTCTTTCATCATAATTCATAACTCTTGAATGGTTTGTCTGGATTTGGTGAAAAATGTGGATCGATCTCCGTCCTTTTAAATGTTTATTTTATGATTGTCTACATGTCTCAGTATTATTTATTTTTGTGTACCTACCAAATAATTTAAAGAAAACCTGGAAAAGTCATAGAATTTGTCACCCGGTCAAAAATTAAAAATATTCAAATTAAATATCAAGTTTTTCCGAAAAACGACCTGCGGCGCATTCCCCCTCATATTCCTTGACATTCTGCATATTGCATGTTTTATTTAAATGAAGGGGTAGGGTAATCTTACTCATTTTTAGGTACCTCCACCCCTTATTTTCTGGAAAAAGTCATGGAAATTTTCTGGAAAAGTAATGGAAATTAATTCCAGGAAAAGTGTATAAACCCTGAACAGGGAATAGATCACCCTAGTCTGGCTGGGGGACTAACAGGGAGCACACCAACCTCAAATATCCCTTGCTAAAAAAATCAGCAATGAGTGCGAAGGGCATCCACTCATAAAATTTTGTAGCCAAAACCAAATGTCAGCCCAAAAGCGATCATTCTAGGGCTGATGAAAAACGCAGACCCCGTCTGAACACAGGAAAAGGCGAAAAAGAAGATTTAGTGGGCAGGATTCTCCAAAAGGAACTTTTCCATCCAACCATATTGTACTCTGCTCTACTCTGTTTTTATCCTTACCAGCGGGATCAATCACCACACCTCCAGCTTCTGTGACTAGAACAGCTCCTGCTGCCATATCCCAAGCATGAACATTGAACTCCATGTATGCATCAGCACCTCCTGATGCTACCAGAGCCATGGCAATCACACAGGAGCCGGCAGTTCGAATGCTGGAAACGAAAGAATCAGTTTCGGATTCCTAAAAGTCAAGTGAAGGGAAGACCTACTTCTTTATTTTAGCACTAGCAGGTTACCCGTGCTTCGCCAGGGTTTAGAATATTTTAGTAAAAGGAAAATTCTCCGTCAGAAGGAATCCTCACCAGAAAGAATGCTACCGTTGCACTACGCGCTCCCTATTGTCTTCGCACTTCCATAGAATATGGTCGCGCCACGCGCTCCCCATCGGCTTCTCACTTTGAGAGAATACGGTCGCGCTACGCGCTCCCCATTAGCTTCATACTTTGAAACAATACGGTCGCGCTACGCGCTCCCTATTGGCTTCGCACTTTGATAGAATATGGTCGCGCTGCGCGCTCCCTGTTGGCTTTGCACTTCGAGAGGATAAGGTCGCGCTCCGCGCTCCCTATTAGCTTCTCACTTTGAAAGAATACGGTCGCGCTACACGCTCCCTATTGGCTTCGCACTTCGAGAGAATAAGGTCGCGCTCCCCATTAGCTTTACAATTGAAACAATACGGTCGCGCTACGCGCTCCTCATTGGCTTCTCACTTTGAAAGAATACGGTCGCGAATATTTTTCTTTCGATCAAAGGGAATACGAATGTTCAACGGAGAAAACTACAAACATAAAAAAAAACTAAAGATTCTCCTCGTGTTGAGTCCTCGCGTCTCTACTACCTGTGTATTTCTTATGGGACATTTCGGCCTTCAGAAAAGCTAAAGATTCTCCTCGTGTTGAGTCCTCGCGTCTCTACTACCTGTGTATTTCTTATGGGACATTTCGGCCTTCAGAAAAGGCCCATATCTCGGGAACGGATGTTGCAAATTTTCTGTACAGTATAAATATGTTTTTACGAATATTTCAAACATTAGTTACACATATGGCCTTGTCACTTAGAGTGGCAATAAATAAATAAATAATAATAATAATAATAATAAACCTTAGTCAGTCAGCCACCCTAGTTAGCTTTGAAGTTAGCGCGCCTGCCTTGGAAGCGCTAGCTCACGAGTTCGATTCCCGGCCCGGGCAAAATTTATACCATACAGTTTGTCCTTATAATGACTAGCTTTCTACAATATTGTCCTCTTCGATTTTGGGATGATGATGATAAGACCTCCGCTGTTACAGTTCCCTCTATCAAAAAACTCTTAAAATTAAAATTGAAAATTAGAACTAATTGCTTATACCTACTTAACTTACGCATGTACTACTGGCACAAGAATGTTCAAGTTCTCAAAGAACACCTGCATTTTCTTGGGGTCCGAGCTTCTGACAGAAGTTTCAAGATTAATCAGAGCCTGGGTGAGGTCTGGAAAAAAAAAGTCTTTCATCACCATTTTTAATTTTGGTTTGCCATTTTTCTTTTGGGTTATACTTTGAAAATGAACTTTAGATAAAGCAATCTTTTTTTCTTCCTTTTTTCCACCACCTATTTTATTTCATAGCAATGAAATGTCTGCTACATTAGGCTCAGGATGGTCATTGCCATAGCATGCCCATCACATATAGCACTAAATCTCCATTGGCATTTTATCAATATTCCTAATTTGATAATTTGGCCACAATAGTAGAAGGAGCTTTCTGCTGGGCTTAAAAGAAGTACCTAAATAATAATAATAATAATATAATAGTAATTTAAAAAAAAAAATCAACTATTACCAGTGGTCTGTGATACATGAATACGGGTTCCATTATGAAAAGCACCACAACCTTTGCGGGCTGTGTAGAGCCAGTCCATGATTGGACAGTAAATAACTCCCATCTGAGGAACCTTATCTACCACATAGCCAATGGAAATGCAGAAGTTTGGATAGCCATGAACAAAGTTCATTGTGCCATCAATGGGATCAATAATCCAAGTAGGATTGCTTGTCAGTTCACATTTAATGCCATCAGCTGTGGATTCTTCTCCAATAAATCTAAAAAAAGAAAAATAAATAAAAGCAATAATTTATTGATGTTCTTTTTTACTTTCCTTATCCCATAGGAAGAAAGTAATGTGATCAGGTCAAATTTTCGATGGTCAGTTTTTAGTGCCAAAGCACGTTTTGAGGTCCCTAGAGCCTAAATCCAAAGTTTCAGCCATTGGTCCGTGTGTCTGTTAATTTAACTAAAGGATCAAATGGAAGATGAAATAATAAAAATTAAATCTACACAGGAAACATTTTCTTCCTTTGTCTCTTTTCAAGCAGGTATTTTAGCCTGATGTTTCAACAAAAAGTACAACAAGGAAATACTGTCATCTGCCTTGGAGTCCTTGGCCAGCAATTTTGTACAATCTTCATTGTTTCAACGGTTTGACTAATGACTTGTTATACTTACTTATGATCAGGATATTTCTCTGATATTCCTGCAATCAACCTCTTTTCAACTTCTTTGTCTGTCTCAGTCACCAGATCTACAGCATTCAATTTTTCTTCAACTTTCTTTTTTTGTTTGTTCCTCTCTCTTACCAACTGTAACCAAAAATCAGTGGAATACTTCAAGTGGACATCAATCTCCAAAGGGTCAATAGTTTTGCTGTAAAAGCTTCAGTTGATTGTTGATGGAACCATACACCAGGTGACAGTTTCAAGCCTTGATCACTTAGCTCATCTTGAAGCAGTCAACAATTTTTTAGCCAGCCTAGTTAACTTGGTTGGTAGTACTTCTGCCTTGTAAGTGCTAGGCCATGGGGTTTGATTACCACCCAGGGTGCATTTTATACTCAAAGGAAAATGCGTTGTGTAATCATACCTATTGACATATCACAACACAGTGGATATAAGGTACCTAATGTTTGTTCTTGGAACAGCTGGTTTTCTTTTATCCTGCCTTCCTTCTCTCTTTGATTTGTGGGGACCTAAGAGTGATACTCTTTCTGAATGAGTTCTACAGTTTACAGAACCCATCACTTGGGAAAATCAATTACTTAACTGATGTAAAACTTACCTCTCCACATTCTTTAGCTAAGTTTACCACAAAATCTTCCATCTCCTGTGTTGGCAGCATGATTTGTTTGGTGATTAAGGCTCAACGGTTTTATTTAAAAGGTATAATTGATTTTATCAGTGAAAGTGAAAATGAAAATTAATCCGATTAGGTATGATTATGAAACAAATTTGTGATTATGATAATCTGATAATGGAACATGGAACGGTACAAAATTTCCCAATTCCCACTCACTCCACGTCACTCACCCCACTGACCCACTCCCAGAATGCAGTGTTGCCAAACTCCCAATTTCTCCCTGAATGGAGGGATTTTTTACATCATGTAAAAATTCCCTCCCGGTAAGTATGGACTTTTGAGTTTTGACTTTTTTGATTCAAGATTCGATTTCAAGCTTTCAACTTTCAACTTTTAGGTTTAGGTCTTCCACTTTTTCCTTTTTTACCGACCGGAACTACCGTTTTGCGGAGGATTGAACAAATCTGCTGGACGCTGGACTTTGCGTTGACATCAAGTAGGGATTGAAGAATCCTGTCAGTAGTGAACATTTGAATAACCCACAATCTTCATGTATGCACCTCCAATACATGATCCTTATGGGTCAGATGGGTAAGTAAGTTATGTTAACATTGTCAATTTCGACTCTTCCTTCTTTGAAAAATCGAAATGTCATCGCGGAAAATTCATCTAAGAACCCAACGGAAACGTCATCACCACGAGAGAACCTCCGAACCGAATATTTCCCCCTCCCTGGACGGTGGTTATGGCTGGGTGATAGTAGTGTCGAGCTTCATCTGTAACATAGTTATGTTAACATTGTCAATTTCGACTCTTCCTTCTTTTTAGGCTAAAAAACAGAGTGGAGAGCATAGCATATAGATCATCCATGTAAAAAGTTGCGAAAAATCCAAATCCGAGGTCAAAACTCCGAAAAAATAACTGTTTAAGGTCGAAAATTCAATTTTTATTTTCCGTTCTAATGAAAAGAGTTCAAATATGTGTGACGTCAGACTTTACGCAGTTGTTTTTTTCCTCCGTTAGGTAACGCCACTATGCAAGCGCGCTAGCGGAGGAGCAGAAAGAACTGCGCAGAAACGTATGCGCACAAACACATCAATGCATTGCCTGCGAGGGAGCTTTGCTCGGGACATTTGATGTGGCGTCATCGCCTACAAAAAAAAAAGAATGTTTCACCGCCTTTTTTTTCGTAGCAATGAAACAACTGCTACATTAGACCCATGTGGTCTGTGTCGTAGCATGCCCATCCCAGTATGTCCCTCAACAGATGGGCGATAAGGGACACAATACTTCCCATTTAGGTGCTGGGTCAACACGAGAACACCAGAAAGTAACCCGTATAATACGGGTGCTTAATAGAATCCAATTGAATCTTCTTCTTCCTAGCCTTTTCCTATTCAAATAGGGTCGGCGTTTCTTGTCAGCGTCATCGCCTATGGGAGCGTATGCCGTGACGTCAAAGTTCATGATTTACCGGTATTTTTAAATCGATTTATCTCGGGATCTAGAAGTCGTAGAAGAAAAAGAAAAATTCCGTTGGTCCTCATTTTTCCTGCTCTATGACTTTGAAACATCACCCAAGCGCGACTGATATTCTAGCAGATAAATTAATTTATTACATTATAGCATCAAAATTTCTGATGAATTTCCATTATTGGGCAACCCTTAATCCTCAATGCTTGATACTTCCCTGCGCTGGATTACCAAGGATATTCTCTAATGATAATACAGCCCCATTTTTTTTAAGGAGTTTTTTTTAGAGGTTTGATGGAGGGAAATTGAGGAGGGAACGTCCCGAAAGCGAAAAGAGAAGGAAGACAGGATAGAAGAAAGCCAGCCGTTCCGAGAACGAACCTTATCCCTTCAGGACAAAATCCGCCCCGGGCGGGAATCGAACCCGCGGTCTAGCGCTTACCAGGCAGACGTGCTACCAACCAAGCTAACTAGGCCGGCAAAAAAAAAAGTATTGCAATATTCTGTTCATTTCCAGATGCTTTTGGATCGTAAACTCAAGGTGACAATGTATCACGAGCCTCCTCCAGACAAGCTCAAGTTCCCGGATGGCCTCAAAGGTGTTGGCCTGGGTCTAGGTCAGGATGGAGCTCCCCTCAGAGATATACCGCGTAAGTAATATACATGGTCATAATCATTTCGTAACAGACCTTCTTCTTCCCAGCCTTTTCCTATTTAAATAGGGCCGGCATTTCTTATCAGTCTCTTCCAGGCAGCCCTATTGTGTACCTCATGTCCTGATTAATTTTTCTCACCCAGGTCTTGATTCACACAGTCTTTCCCCTTTTCTTCGGTCTACCTCGCCCTTTTCTCCCCCTCACTCCCATTCTCTCAACTCTTTTCCCTATGTAGCTCTCATCTCTTCTTTCCACAAGACCGTACTACTGCAGTCTCCTCTCCTGGATCTTCCTCGACACTTCCGTTGTAAGAGATGAGTTGAAGGAAAAAAAATGTCACTTTACAACTAACTGTAATTTTATATGATTCCAACCACTGGCTTACCTTCAATTTGTTTTACTTTTTATTATTTTTAAGTATACATATATCATAAGTATACACTATACATATTCAATAATAATAATAATAATAATAATAATAATAAT
>NW_007377457.1:229681-255542 GCF_000475195.1 Diaphorina citri
CAAGTGTCTTGGGAATTAGTACCTCTCGAAACATGGGCTTTAGGTGTACAAATATTGTCAATATATGAGAGAAGATTGTTTGCCAGCGTCTGGCCTAGCTGGAGGACTATAAACAGGGAAAACATACGGAAACCCCTAACCAGCCTAGCTAACTAGAAGAGGCTCACATGGCTTTAATAGAACAAGCTCAAGCCCTCACGATGGTAGATCGCTCATGTATGTACATATGTAATGTAGTTCTAGACGAGGCAGCTGAACTTGACTAGAAACCATCACACCCCCTGGATTTGGCTAAGTTGTCAAAACAACAACGTTCATGTTACAGGAAGAGCGTGTTTGACCACTAAACATCATTTCTCCCGTCTAATCTACAAATGAAGAGACAATTTTCATTGATAACTTGATAAGCTGATTTGTTTTCCTTGGAGGTTGCCATGACGACGCAATGATGACCTCTATCAGAAACAGGGTGGAACAGCTATTAAGTGCTCCGTTGGGGGGGGAGGGCCTCTCAGGATGGCCAATTTCGAGTGGGGCCGTGGTCTTGAAGAGTTCTTGAAACCGGGATTTTGAAGACCGTCAAATGAGGGCCTCTCAGGATGGCCAATTTCGAGTGGGGCCGTGGTCTTGAAGAGTTCTTGAAACCGGGATTTTGAAGACCGTCAAAAGGGCCTCTCAGGATGGCCAATTTCGAGTGGGGCCGTGGTCTTGAAGAGTTCTTGAAACCGGGATTTTGAAGACCGTCAAATTGAGGAGCGGATACTGTAAGTCAAATTCTTTCAACATGGATCCTCGGGAGTGACCGTCGTGTCAGGGATTAAACGCGCACATGGATAGGGGTTTTACGCTTTTACGTCGCTTTATAGGTAACTTCTTTCTTTTTTAGCAACGCTCAACGAGAGTTTTACCCTCCATTCGGTGACAATCTACTCGCCTCCTTACATATTCACCCAGCTTGTGTGTGGCTGGGATGTCAGCAACACATGATTGATGTCCAGGAGGTCACCCATTTATAAGGAACAGGTGCATGCAACGTGCCAAGCCTGCTGTCTGAGAAGGTCCACAACGTGCCAAGGCTGCTGTCTGAGAAGGTCCGCGACGTGCCAAGGCTGTTGTCTGAGAAGGTCCGCGACATGCCAAGGCTTCTGTCTGAGAAGATCCGCGACGTGCCAAGGGTTCCGTCTGAGAAGGTCCGCGACGTGCCAACGCTGCTGTCTGAGAAGGTCCGCGACGTGCCAACGCTGCTGTCTGAGAAGGTCCGCGACGTGCCAAGGGTTCTGTCTGAGAAGGTCCGCGACGTGCCAAGGGTTCTGTCTGAGAAGGTCCGCGACGTACCAAGGCTGCTGTCTGAGAAGGTCCGCGACGAGAACCAAAGTTGTTTAAACCCTCTCATTTTTGTTCTCTTTTCTGTTTGAAACCCTCTCATGTTTACCTATTCTCCTTTCTGTATTGTCCGTCAGGATTGCATAGCTGATGTGGAGCAAGCCATAGCACACGGCTATTCAGAGAACGGCAAATACAAGCTAATAGCAAGGAAAGGAAAGTGTCTCATGAAACTGAACAAATACATTGATGCAATCAAAACGTTGAATGAAGCCCTGAACTTGGTGGAAAAACTGGAGAAAGTCCCTCACAGCAAGAGAAGTAAGAAAACAAATCGTTTTTGAGGTAAAGCAGAGAGCTTTTTCACAAGTTTTGTGGGTACCAGCATTAAATGCTTCCTTTACTAGGTATTAATTCTCATTCATCATCAATTTTTTTTACACTGTTAATGACACCACTTGTTGGTACTTGATTAAATTATCTACTCAGTTGTCCTAACGAGGCTGGGTGAACCCTGAATTCCAAACACAGAGCAGAAAAAACTTGTACCCTATCAAGAATTGAACCCAGGACTTCCGGCATACAAGCCTAGTGTGATGCCCGCTCAGTCATGAAAGCTATTCTAACATTAAATCATTCTCATTTCTCTCTCCTCACAGTGGCTCTCAAACAAGATGTCCAGGAAACTCTCAGCTCCTCACTCAAGCTGTGTCGACTCCAGGACACTTCCCATTTGGACTTTAAGGAAGATGTTCTCACCATTGAGAAATCCGAGGAGAATAGTGTGGAAGCGATGAGCATGCAAGTGTCGTCGACCTCTTCTAGTGCTTCCTCTTCTGTCGCCAGTCTTCCTTCTCTTGCTTGTGGTAAGAATAACGTCCAACGAAGAATATCGTACATTCTTGAAGGTTAGCACACCTTTGTGACTTTTGGTCCCTACACCTAATCCTCTAGGTGGGCTTTTTGTGTGTAGTGCTAAGCTGTGACCAAGAATATGAAATTGAATTCTGCTTGAAGTGGAAGGGATGAAAAAGCCGAAAACCCTTGCAACTCTTATTTCGTGTTAATGTAAGTTGGGCAGCGCTTCAAACTCTTGATGTTCGGGGTCCTCTTTTATTTTTTATTTTCATTTTTTTTTTTTTTTTTTAGTTCTATTGCGAAAAAAAGGAACCTAAAGTTGACTTTGAAAATTGAACAGACTTTCAGTCCCTGCCTCTTGAATTTTCAGGGGAAAGCCACACTCTGATGTGTGCCTCAAACAAGATCAAAATGCAAACCAGCAACGCCAAGGGTCGCCATGTGATCGCTGTCGAAGACGTACACAAGGGAGACACCCTGTTTGTGGAGAAACCGGTTGCCTTCGTCATTCTTCCACCCTGTAGTATGAGTAATTGTAATCACTGCTGTACCTCCATATCGGCCCCTATACCGTGAGTTGAATCGGGGATATGTTATTGGGTAAAAATTAGAAATAATAGGTCGATTCCTACGTTAAATCGCGTACTGGAGCGTATATTGTGACGTCAAGATACGAGATTTACCGGTATTTTTCATAACGATTTTCAATGTCATCGCTGTCTTCCAAGGCAGGACAGGATTTTAAATGAACAGAGTTCATAGGAGGGTCTAAAGAACATAAAGGACAGATAGTTGAATCTTTAAGGTTAATTTTATGGAGTTGTGGAAAAAAAATCCCTAGTTCCTCATTTACTTCTGCTCTTTCTTAGAACCTTACCTTAATAAGCGCATAAGGTCTATTATAATGTTATGGGGTATATTTCTTCCACAGATGTAACGAGTGTATTCTAGCAGTGTACTGCAGTGAATCCTGCCGTCGTGAAGCATGGCTGCGTTATCATCGCTGGGAATGCCACGGTGCTCTGCGTCTACTGGAAGCAGTAGGTATAGCTCATCTGGCACTCAAGCTGATCCTGGTGAGCTCGCATAGTGATAGATACAAGGAGGTGTACCATTTGGAGACCCATCTGCAGGATATGCGACCGGAGGACCTTTACCAGTATGTTCTGGTAGGTATGCCTTTATTTTTTACTCTTTGAACTCCAGCCACCTAAATTCCTGTTCAGCACACTCAAGTGCAGCAGCAACATGGTGCAAAAGTTTGGGATGCACGTGGGAGAATGACCCAATGGCCAAGTTCCCGACATTTGAAAACAAAAACAACTCTTTATTGGTTATAATTCAGTGTACACAAATATGTACAAGGAATTACAAACAAAGGGCGAAATTATTGCCTGGGGGCAAGTGATATTATTGAGCTTAACTATGGAGCATGGAATGCCGAATACAAAGCTTTGGTAGATAAGCAGAACCTACTGGAGAAGGTGGTGAAAGAGAAAATGAAAAAGAAAAGATGAGCAGGCGGTTCTTAGGTGAGTACCTGAACTTAAAAATAAGCCAAAAAGAGTTTTGATAGAACTCGGAGGTGCTAGGTTCGAATCCCGTCCAGGGCGGAAATTTTAGACGAATGTGTCTCTTGAAAGAATTACGACAGCAGTTCTTTATTTATACTATATACTTGAATAATTGTTGGGATTTTGGTGATCCGGACACGGAAAATGAATAAAGTAAGTATTGCTCGAATACGACACCGTCCAGGGCGGAAATTTTAGACGAATGTGTCTCTTGAAAGAATTACGACAGCAGTTCCTTATTTATACTATATACTTGAATAATTGTTGGGATTTTGGTGATCCGGACACGGAAAATGAATAAAGTAAGTATTGCTCGAATACGACCAAAGGGTCTCTTTTCCCTTGTATAGGTTACCACTGTTACTATGGTAAAATTCTCAAAAAAAAAGTCGATTCCAGACATTTAACCCACGTTCTTCTCATTACAACGCGAGCGTCTTGACCACTGCACCACCAAGGCAGGACCACAACATCACAATTAACAAGCTGTAATTGTGTTTTACCATCTGTTAATAAGAACTAATCTAATTATAATTAACTGTGTTTACTTATCGTAATATTTTCATATTTACTAGAGGTTACACCGCATCTAGTGTTTGTAACACAGAGAAAAAACAATAAATAGATTCGTCTCAGTGGCGTAGAAATAACACTGACACCCATATTTTATGAAGTGCTGGCTTTCTCCTATCCTGTCTTCATTATCCCTTCGATTTCGGCACAATAGGTAGGCTTGCCAAACGTCCCGAATTGGCCGGGACAGTCCCGAATTTCAAGGGGGGTCCCGGCGTCCCGTTCAGTTGCGGTAGTTCTGTCACGTGACCGCCCTGTGACTTGGAGTTCAGGTAGTGTATGACGTCATCGTAGTAGTTGTGGGCGTAGTCATAGTTGTAGCGGTACTGCAGACGCGTCGGCCGCACCCAATGATGAAACTCTCGCGTCTTCTTGATATCACGCTTCTGTGAAACGAGTCATGAAAGGGTTAATTAGAATAATTAGTCTTTACGGAGTGGTACACTAAGGAAAAAATCATCCTCATTTAAGGATAAAATACGTTAAACGAGGATGAAATCGGGATAAAATTAGGAAAAGATTATAATAATGTCCTTACACACAATAACAACGAGTATTGTCGGTTGTGTGAGGGATATAACAGGAATTAAGGGAGGGAGGATATTAAGATGTTTAGCGAGTGGAAACACTGTGGGTAAACATGATCGAGCTTATTATAAGAATGTCCTTACACACAATAACAACGAGTATTGTCGGTTGTGTGAGGTGTGTGAGGGATATAACAGGAATTAAGGGAGGGAGGATATTAAGATGTTTAGCGAGTGGAAACACTGTGGGTAAACATGATCGAGCTTGGCAGCCAGGGTGTTGAAGATGAAATAATTTCAGCCATTTTGTCGGCTATATTGACTGATTTTTATTTCGCATAATCGAATACACCTCTACTCACGATGTACTTGGGGAAATGCAATGCTTGGATCTCTGAGTCTTGTGTAATGACAATGCACCTTTCACTTTGATAGCGTGGGTATGAAGTGGAAACGTTTTGGTAAAAGGTACCCAATTCAAGGGTTTAACAAAAAGAAGATTTAGAAGAATTAGGAAAAGAAAACAGCCCATGCAGAGAATAGCAATTGATTGATACTATTCAAATGCTGTTTCCATTACGAGAAAAGAAGTTTTCATGATGAGAGTAACATTGAAATCAACTGGCAATTTACATACGTACTCTGGGTATTTTGTAGGGACAAATGAAATAGCATTGGTTAATCACTGTAAGGGGACACTGGATCGCTACTTGCTATCAATTAAAATATCAGGTTACGGGCACGTCTGAGTCTTTCTGGGGCACATATCGCGGCTTGGGTTCCTCAGGTTTCTTCTCTGCTGGGGCGCCTGCCGCAGGACCCTCAGCTGTTTCGGCGGCAGACTCCTCTGCTTTGGGCTCTTCTATTGCCTCCACATCGTCCCAGGAAAAACCCTCGTCATCTGCCATTCTGTGAAATGGGAGAGTAGGCCAGATAAGTGGACTAGATTAGCCTACGAAATAGTCAGTAATTTTCCCCCAAAATAGGTATATATATGTATCTTCGCGGGGGTGGAGATAATAATAATAATAGAATAGTCAAATTCTCAAATTATTTTGAAGATAAAATTCCATACCTCGGCTGGGATTGAACCCACAACCCTCCTGTTTACCAGGTGAATTTTTTCCTCCTTCTTTTTTTACTTTCCTTATCCTATAGGAAGGAAAGTAATGTAATCGGGTCAAATTTTCGATGGTCAGTTTTTAGTGCCAAAACACAAAAAAATCATCCTCATTTAAGGATAAAATACGTTAAACGAGGATGAAATCGGGATAAAATTAGGAAAAGTTTATAATAATATCCTTACACACAATGACGAGTATTGTCGGTTGTGTGAGGGATATAACAGGAATTAAGGGAGGGAGGATATTAAGATATTTAGCGAGTGGAAACACTGTGGGTAAACATGATCGAGCTTGGCAGCCAGGGTGTTGAAGATGAAATAATTTCATCCATTTTGTCGGCCATATTGACTGATTTTTATTTCGCATAATCGAATACACCTCTACTCACGATGTACTTGGGGAAATGCAATGCTTGGATCTCTGAGTCTTAAAATTAGCAAGTGTAATGACAATGCACCTTTCACTTTGATAGCGTGGGTATGAAGTGGACATGTTTTGGTAAAAGGTACCCAATTCAAGGGTTTAACAAAAAGAAGATTTAAGAGAAATAGGAAAAGAAAACAGCCCATGCAGAGAATAGCAATAGATTGATACAAATGCTGTTTCCATTATGAGAAAAGAAGTTTTCATGATGAGAGTAACATTGAAATCAACTGGCAATTTACATACGTACTCTGGGTATTTTGTTGGGACAAGTGAAATAGCATTGGTTAATCACTGTAAGGGGACACTGGATCGCTACTTGCTATCAATTAAAATATCAGGTTACGGGCACGATCAGAAAATATGCAGTTGTACATTACTGTCGATCTACCGAGATGAAACTATTTCCAGTTGGATCGGTACAGTCCATGACAAACGTTTGTTTTTCTCATCTTTCTTGTAAATAAAGCTTGTCTTGGCCTCTCATATTTATCGGATGTTTTCTACCGTTCGTTTACCGAAAAATCGAAATGTCATCGCGGAAAATTCATCTAAGAACCCAACGGAAACGTCATCACAACGAGAGAACCTCCGAACCGAATATTTCCCCCTCCCTGGACGGTGGTTATGGCTGGGTGATAGTAGTGTCGAGCTTCATCTGTAACATGATAGTAGATGGCATTTCCAACTCCTTTGGAATCTTCATCATGAGCTTCTCCAATACTTTTCAAGAAGACAAAGGCAAGGTTGCCCTTGCCAGTAGCGTTAATGTGGGGATGCATTTGTTAGTAGGCCCTCTCGTAGGCGCCTTGTGTAAGCGATACTCGTGCCGGGCCGTGTGTATTGCAGGTAGCATACTCTGTACTATTGGTTTCTTTCTCAGTATCTTTGCGACAAACACGCTTCTCTTTACTCTGTTGTACGGGTTCCTGGGAGGCACAGGGTGTGGTATGATCTACATCTCCACCGTCATTCTAGTCTCCTACTACTTTGAGCTCAGGAGATCTCTGGCAGTGGGAATCAGCATCTGTGGATCCGGTTTCGGTACATTCCTGTTTGCGCCACTTTCGGAAATCTTACTACGAGAATTTGCCTGGCAAGGAACTCACTTGATTTTTGCCGGATTCACATTGAATTGTCTTGTCTTCTCACTGCTTTTACTACCACTCGAATATTTTCAGACAAAACCTTCGGAACAAAAGTTGACGTGCCAAGTTAGTGAGAATGCGGATATCAAACCAAAACCTTTTCGTGTCAAGCGTCTTCAAGTTCAATATAGGAAAAATGTAGCACTCTCTTCAGTTCTTGAGAACTATAATGCACAAGAAGAAAAAGCTGATGAAGTAAAGGATAATAATATTCAAGTAAGTGTAGATAAGGATCAACTAGTTGAGAGCACAAGTAGAGCTGTGACTGATGAACGTGATACTACGTCAGAACAAGGTGTATCATTACACCCATCGTGTGACACAGTTGTCGAAAGAGATACTTTGAAGGATTCGCATAGTGAGACCACAAATCTTAGTGAACCACTGAAAAATAAGACCATCATCCCTACAATAAAGACACAGCACGTACATGAACTCGATCTTCAAACTCAATACCTCCGGAAGAAAGAAATTCTGAAAATCCTTCTCTTCACTCGAATTGTTATGAAAAAAGACTACATGTCAGGATCCAAGCTACCTTTATTTTCCCGAAAAATACTTCATGAAATGAAAAGTCTGCGAGAGATGAGAGACTTACATGACCTGGAGTATGAGGAGCTTGATTTCTATGAGATCAAGAAGTCCAAATCTGAAGATTTGACCTTGCTTCAGCATTATTTATCTCATGTACAGCTTAACCTAGGAGAATCGCTACCATCAGATTTACATCATTATGCTTATATTGTGAACAATGTAGGCGTGTCCATGAACAACCAACATCAAGAAGTTAATCCTGACTGTACAGATTATGCAAACAGCGTAGAACATCAGCATAACGCTGAAAACAGTTCTCCATATGATGAAATAAATACACAACAAGTTGAAGATGATACCAATGTTGTGTTTGCAGCTAGCACTAGAAATGTTAAATCTCTACCCGTGCTGGATCATATTGACACTGAGGAAGACCCTTGTCTTAGAGAAACACAAAGTATTCAAGCTTTAGGCCACAGAACCAATGTTGAACAAAGTGAGCATGGACGTTTTGTTTCAAATCTATTCACCACTAACAACAACAATGACACCACGAAACATAATCATTGGACGGATGAAGACTTCGAGACAACAAATAGTGACTATAGCTTTCCCTCTCACAAGTTGACACCACGAAACATAATCATTGGACGGATGAAGACTTCGAGACAACAAATAGTGACTATAGCTTTCCCTCTCACAAGTCTTTGACGGAAGGCAAACTTAAATTCATTGGTATCGAAGATGAAAATGAAAACAAAACTGTCTCAGATAAAAGGAATTCAAGTATTGACGGTGCTTGGTGGAATAGCAGTAGCAGTGTTAGGAAAGATATGTATTATACAGGAAGTATCTTCAATCTGAAGGAATACCAGGAGGAGGCTGATGATGAGGAGTACAGGAAGCGTAACACAGTGGAAGTCTCTCTTCTCCAAGACATGTGGGATCGGGAACTCCTCTCTAATCCTATCTTCATTGTGTTTATCTTGACCAATGTGTTTCTGCTGGCCGGCTACTACATCCCTTACGTCTTCCTTGTAGATACTGCCAAGTCTCGTGATGTGGATGCCTCCAGAGCCTCCCTCCTCATGTCTATCATTGGCCTCTCCAACATGTTCGGGCGTATCTTCTTCGGATTCTTGGACAACTGGAAACTCATGGACTCATTATTCTTGAACAATATATCTCTCATCACAACAGCGCTGTCTATTCTGTGGTTTCCTTACTGTTCTCACTTCATCGAGTACGTACTCGCCTGTATTGTGTTTGGTTTCTCTCAAGCGTGCGTTGTGTGCCTTACAACGACTCTACTAGTTCAACTCTTCACTCTGGACAAGTTGACCAACAGTTTCGGTATGTTGCAGATGTTCCGTGGCCTCGCTATCATGTTGGGCTTTGCCTGTGCTGGTTTCGTTTTCAAGAAGACCAACTCCTACTACTGTATTTTCTGGCTGACGGCAGGATTCTATCTGATTTCCATTGCACTTGGCTTTCTAATGCAGTGCTTATGGAGACCAGATTCTACCACTTATCAAAAAGTTGCTTGTAGACCCGAGCCTCCAGCAAAGGTTGGTGACAAGTCACATGAGAACACTGATAGTAATGAGGAGTCTGTTGACCATTTACTAATGGAGATGGTCACCTCACTCTGAAATGACGAAGCTTGTATGTAGACTTTACCTAGAATGCTTTTATCTTTTCAGGAATAAATCCTACTGAAAGAGTTTACTAATCCTCTTGTTTTTCCTTGTAGTTTTGAAATAATTTTTAGAATAAATAATTGTCCCTAAAACTATTGGAATAATTAATTTTTTCATAGAGCATTATAATATTTTGTAAAAAATAATCCATCATTTCCAATTGTCCGAATTAAATGTATTAAATTAAATTAATTGGGCAGAAATGTCTGTCTCCCTTCTGAGACGTGCAGCCTAGGTACCTATACTTCCCAAGATGTTACAAAATATTTTAAGAAATTGGGCAGAAATGTCTGTCTCCCTTCTGAGACGTGCAGCCTAGGTACCTATACTTCCCAAGATGTTACAAAATATTTTAAGAAAAATAAATAAATGAATAGTCCCACTTTTTTGTCACTATTTTACTCACAAATTACGTGAATTTGAAGACAGCATACTTTTTTTACGTAAAAGAATCGAGATTTTGGTGGGGGCATGCCCGGATCCATTTTTAAAATCCCTTCTGAGACGTGCCGCCTAGGTACCTATACTTCCCAAAATGTTACAAAATATTTTAAGAAAAATAAATAAAACAATGAATAGTCCCAATTTTTTTGTCACTATTTTACTCCCAAATTACGTGAATTTGAAGACAGCATACTTTTTTTACGTAAAAGAATCGAGATTTTGGTGGGGGCATGCCCGGATCCATTTTTAAAATTTTCTTCTCATTTTACTAAATGAGTGCGTAGACGAAACTATTTTTTAAAAGAAATAAATACAAAGTCAAGAGTGTTGTTGAACTATTTTTTTATTTATTTAAATCAGTTTTTAGTTAATTATTTTGTTATTTGAAAGTGATTTTATAGTTATAAAATAAAACCCCTTTTTCCATATTTATTTAAATCAGTTTTTAGTTAATTATTTTGTTATTTGAAAGTGATTTTATAGTTATAAAATAAAACCCCTTTTTCCAATGACAAGTCACATGAGAACACTGTTAGTAATGAGGAGTCTGTTGACCATTTACTAATGGAGATGGTCACCTCACTCTGAAATGACAAAGCTTGTAGACTTTACCTAGAATGCTTTTACCTTTTCAGGAATAAATCCTACTGAAAGAGTTTACTAATCCTCTTGTTTTTCCTTGTAGTTTTGAAATAATTTTTAGAATAAATAATTGTCACTAAAACTATTGGAATAATTAATTTTTTTATAGAGCATTATAATATTTTGTAAAAATAATCCATCATTTCTAATTGTCCGAATTAAATGTATTAAATTAAATTAATTGGGCAGAAATGTCTGTCTCCCTTCTGAGACGTGCCGCCTAGGTACCTATACTTCCCAAAATGTTACAAAATATTTTAAGAAAAATAAATAAAACAATGAATAGTCCCAATTTTTTGTCACTATTTTACTCCCAAATTACGTGAATTTGAAGACAGCATACTTTTTTTACGTAAAAGAATCGAGATTTTGGTGGGGGCATGCCCGGATCCATTTTTAAAATTTTCTTCTCATTTTACTAAATGAGTGCGTAGACGAAACTATTTTTTAAAAGAAATAAATACAAAGTCAAGAGTGTTGTTGAACTATTTTTTTTATTTATTTAAATCAGTTTTTAGTTAATTATTTTGTTATTTGAAAGTGATTTTATAGTTATAAAATAAAACCCCTTTTTCCACACAAAAAATGTAAGTTTTTCAGATATCAAAATACTAATATTTTTTTCCATAGTCACAGCCAATTTATTTTAGGCATGTTTCTCTTATGCATTTATTGTTCATTTGAATACAAACATGATAAAAACACCTATTTGATTGATTTTGTTTTATTTTCAATATTTAATTGACCTTCAAACGGGGACATGAGTTTTATTTTCATATTACAATAATGTTTCCTTGGAATTTTTTATTGTTGACAGTTTTAATACAAACATGATGAAAATACCTATTTGATTGATTTTGTTTTATTTATAATATTTAATTGACCTTCAAACGGGGACATGAGTTTTATTTTCATATTACAATAATGTTTCCTTGGAATTTTTTATTGTTGACAGTTTATTTTCATACTCAACAACCTGAGTTGAAAGGTTAAAAAATATCGATTAATGAAAATTGTTTATCTTGCCTATGAAAAAGGGGGTCACATTTATCATGGCGTTTTGGTGCATAAATGTCCCACTCTATCAGCAAGATAAAGATAGTGATGGACAAAAATTCTGACTTGAGACTAAAAGCCATTAGGGGTCAAACGATAAAGACACAAAAATTAGTTGAACTAAACGGGCTAGTAACCAAGAGGCTCTCCAAGAGGAGATCTCAAAAATAACTTGACAAGATTCCTACGCCAATTTATTGTACCTATAGGTAACCAAAGGGAAAATTTTGAAATTTAAATCCCAGTAGAAAACAAAATCACAATCAAAAATTGAACATTTAGAATGAAAGCTGTAAAATGATTTTGAATGAGAGGGGCCACGGGGGAGACATCTTTTCGAACCATACTGTATCTGTGTATTTTTGATTCAGAGTTCCACTCTAAATTTCAAATGAAGGAAAGCATGGGTACGCAAAAACCGTACGCTTTCTCAATCATAGTTAGACTGATAAGAGTCATTTATACCCCAAGGATAGTTGTGGTCAAGTGTGGAAATAATCGAGTATGGAATTCTATGCCCTATAGGTAATGCAGGTATGTATCTTATAATGTGATAAAGGAACCGAGTACCGCTCCGCCCTGCCGCGCCAAGTCAAAATATGTCGAGCCATGAAAGAAAGAATAGATGCTAAAATTGACCTCCTAATTATGTTCTTTGGACAATTTTTATTGTTACCTACCGTTTTTTCCGCACCTCAACACATACCAGGAAATGCAATGAAAATCCGTACAATTGTCCCATAATATTTCGAGTTTGAGTCATGCTCGTTATTTTTACCTACCTACCTGGGCGCAAGAGCTCAAATAAATTGTAGCCAGGCGACAGAGCAATGTAAAGGGTGATACAATGAGTGAGTTCGTTCCCCGCTTAATACACCAAGCTAAATTTCGTGACTTGACTTGGATTCGAACTGCCCACCCCAGATTCAAAGCCCAACGTACTAACCACTACACCACCAGTTAGGTTGGTTGAGTTATTAATCCGTCAGCGGCGATAGCACGTTGAATGCACCAGTTTCCCGGTAGACCACTACTAAGTAGTACATACTTACCTTCCGTGTGCAGCATATATCTTTCATATCGTGTCTAGCATATGTATCACTTTATCCATCCAGAAAAGAGCGGTCTGGATTACTGAGATATTAAGGGTTTACTTCCAGGATCCTCTGTGTAAGATCTCACGGAAAAGTAACTTTCTCCCCGTTCTAACAACACCGCCTGTATGCATCGAAAATGTACAGGTATGATATGTACCTATACAGGTATGAAAAATCTGACGAGGAAGTCTCCATTTGCATTAATCATCCAATTCATCAAATATCGACAATTAGATCACATAATTCATACGTGCGAAATTCCAAGTTGGTTATTTCTATACGCTCAATCTCAATTGCGATCAGTTCTAACGAGAATATAGCTCTATCGGTCTTTCACGAATTTCGAATTGTTGCTCCGTAGAGCGAGAAAAAGAGTCGAAAAGCGAGAGACGTATATCGAACGAATAGTTCCCAAGTTGATGATTTGCGTTAGCTAGACCTGTGGGTCACTTTTGGTTCCTTTATATTCGACCCCCTCCCGAGTGTCATAGTGTTGTTTAGACCTTCGCGGATTGTAATAAAAGCCTTTCCTCGAAAAGTCAAACCATTAGTTTTCTAGAGCGCGTGTGATTTTTTTCGCCTATAATCCACCTTATCCGTTTGAGATTCTATCAACCTAACACACTTCCCGAAAGTCTTTGAAGAGAACACAACAATAGGTCCTAAAAAGGTCAAAGCTCCCAAAAAGCACAAGAACTTAACCCCAGAAGACCTCCCTTTAGAAACACCATCAGACGTTGGCGTCGAGGCAGTTGACGTCACCCCAGAAGATAGTTCAATCCTAGAAAGACCTCCCAGTCCGGAGAAACCTTTCAGGCCACCTAGACCGCCCATCAGGCAAGGCAAAGAAGTCAAGATGAGATCGGATTTGGATTATCTCTGGACAGGCGCGGAATTAGCATCTCGGGCTTACATGACGCGAAACCATATCCGAATGCCGCAACCGAATTTGAATACCCAAGCCGAGGTCATCCAGCCCTCATTTTCGGACCTGTACAAGAAATTCTCGTATGTATTTTCTGTTCACCTGTATGCATCATATTCTTTCCATTGTTGTCAACTATCATTTGTCCCTGCATCGCGCATCGCCCTTTTCTGTTTTGAGTAATTTGACAAATAGGCCGTCTCTGATATGAGATCGAGAAGAGAAACGTGGGAAGGAGAAACAGGGAGATTAGAGTTAGGCCGAAAAGAAAGAACATGGGAAATAAAGACATGAACGGATTAGTTGAATAAGCAAAAATAATGTCTACATTTTGATCAACAAGTAACTTGTTAGAAGACAATGAGTGAAGATACTTCGAGAAGAGGAAACTTAAGATGTTTTTGATGACACCAAACTCAAGAGACTGATTATGACTCAGCAAGAACCTAACATTCCATATTCCAAATCAAGCACTATTGAGAAACATACGTAAAAAAACGTCGAAGCGCTTGGTGCCACTTATATTGGACCGAAGACATCAGAGAAGAAGGACATTGTAAAGAAAAAGGGTATTCCGGAGTTGAGATTTCATATTTCCACATATCAGAGACGGCCTATTTGTCAAATTACTCAAAACAGAAAAGGGCGATGCGCGATGCAGGGACAAATGATAGTTGACAACAATGGAAAGAATATGATGCATACAGGTGAACAGAAAATACATACGAGAATTTCTTGTACAGGTCCGAAAATGAGGGCTGGATGACCTCGGCTTGGGTATTCAAATTCGGTTGCGGCATTCGGATATGATTTCGCGTCATGTAAGCCCGAGATGCTAATTCCGCGCCTGTCCAGAGATAATCCAAATCGGATCTCATCTTGACTTCTTTGCCTTGTCTGATGGGCGGTCTAGGAGGTCTGAAAGGTTTCTCCGGACTGGGAGGGTTTTCTAGGACTGAACTGTCTTCTGGGGTGACGTCAACCGCCTCGACACCAACGTCTGATGGTGTTTCTAAAGGGAGGTCTTCTGGGGTTAAGTTCTTGTGCTTTTTGGGAGCTTTGACCTTTTTAGGACCTATTGCTCTTGACAGATGTGTCATTGATACTGATGGCAGCCTTACCTTTAGAACTCAATTATTGGTCAATTTTTTGTATCTGGGTTGGGATTGGAACCCGCACCCTCCCGTTTACCAGCCGAGATGAAGACCAGAACTTTAGCAAACCTAAAGGAGTGCCCAAACACAGTTGACCGGCCGTCGATCGACGAGATAAAACTATGTTGTCGAGGAAGTGTGGACGTGTCAGTCGACATCGATCGATGGCCGGTCGACTGTCTACCTGGTTTTTCCATACGCAAGTAGTACTGTCTACCTGAAAATTTAGTACGAAATTCTCAAAAAAAAAAAGTCGATTCCAGACATTTAACCCACGTTCTTCTCATTACAACGCGAGCGTCTTGACCACTGCACCACCGAGGCAGGACCACAACATCACAATTAACAAGCTGTAATTGTGTTTTACCATCTGTTAATAAGAACTAATTTAATTATAATTAACTGTGTTTACTTATCGTAATCTTATATTATAAGAACAATATTTTCATATTTACTAGAGGTTACACCGCATCTAGTGTTTGTAACACAGAGAAAAAACAATAAATAGATTCGTCTCAGTGGCGTAGAAATAAAACTGACACCCATATTTTATGAAGTGCTGGCTTTCTCCTATCCTGTCTTCATTATCCCTTCGATTTCGGCACAATAGGGACCTTAGCCGTTCCAGTTCCCTCTTGACTCTTTAAAAACTCTCGCTCTCAAATCAGACTGACACCCATATTTATGGACAAAATACTGGCTCTCAAGTCACACTGAGACATCAAAAAATAATATTAATAAAAAAGATTTTGTATTAAAACATTTTTTCTGTTACTTTTTTTCTTTTTTCCCTTGTTTTTCAATGCCATTCGGTTAAAGCTATGTAAAGTTGCCAAAATAACAATACACATCACACACGCGTCTGGTTGTATTCTTTCATGTTTGACAAGCTGCCAGAATTGAAATCTATTTCAGAATATTATTTCGTACCTATGCTGTCCGCTGCTATCCGGATTCAAATGTTATATCCTGTTTGTTGTTTCTCTCTATCCCGTCTCCCTCCTTCTCTCTCTCTCTTTCTCTCTCCCTCCCTTCCTCTCTCCCGTCTCTCCCCTCTCTCTCTCTTCCTCCCTCCCGTCTCTCCCCTCTCTCTGTTTTCTCCTACCTCTCCTCCTTCATTATATACCTAGGGTGAATTCCACCACCACCATTTTTTTTTTTTTTTTTTTTTTTTTTTTTTTTTTTTTTTAAGAGTAATCCGGATTCAAATGTTATATCCTGTTTGTTGTTTCTCTCTATCCCGTCTCCCTCCTTCTCCCTTTCTCCCTCCCTTCTCCCCTCTCTCTCTCTTCCTCCCTCCCGTCTCTCCCCTCTCTCTGTTTTCTCCTACCTCTCCTCCTTCATTTACCTAGGGTGAATTCCACCACCACTATTTTTTTTTTTTTTTTTTTTATTTAATGTAGGGTTTTTTTAATCAATACCCATTATTGGCTAATGTATTTGTATTGAAACCGTATAACGACATTGATTTTGGCATTTGAGTGATATCGGGCTTTATGTCAGCTTACTTTTTTTCCGGTCATGTAATGAAAAGTACTTTTTCCCCGCACACCAGATATTATTTGGTCCCTATTGTAAAGTATCACCCTTTCTTCCTCTTTTTCTTCGTCTTTTGTACCTACTTTTCAGTATCACCCTTTACTATGGAACATAATTTCTTCTATCATTCCTCTCGAGCCTTGTTTGGTGCTCCCCCAAAGTATTTCCGGTCCCTTCGCGTCTGATGTTTGTTTTAACAGACAGCTTGGCAATGATAAGTTCAAAACTGGAGATGATTGTGGTGCATTTGAGTTGTACTCCAAAAGCATCTTGTTTGCACCACCAAATAGTCCTGAAATGGCTCTGGCTTATGCCAACAGATCTGCCACAGAATTTCATTTGGAACATTATAAAGTAATCATTTTTAAATTGTTTTATTTTACCTTCTTAGGTTAGAGCAAGCGTTGCGCGAGCAGTACCACTTCGAGTGTCTCTGCTCGCCTTGTTGCTCCCCCAGTCAGGCCGAATACCAGGAGCGTAGCTTCGGTCTCCTGTGCCCCCAGTGTGAGGGGCCCCTCCTGTCCTGCGAGGGAGAGGGGGGCAAGCATGTGTTGACGTGCAGTGATTGTAGTCACGTGCAGCATGCAGCCAAGCTCATTAAGATGGACCTGGTGGCCCATGGGCATTTTACACAGGGTGAGTTTTTTTTCTGGCCGAGGGAGGATGTCTGGCTTGAGGCCGTTAAACAGGGAACAGACCAGCTTAGTCTGGCTTTGGTTTTATTTATTTATTTAACAGGGAGTATACCAGCCTGAATTCGCCTCGCTAAAGAGTCTAAAGACATAGCAAAGGTTGAATGCGAAGGGCTTTTGAAGCAATCACCCTATTTAAAGCTGATTGATATTCCATATTTATTTATATATTTATTTATATTCCAGGTATGGCTCTCTTAGACAAGGGAGATGTGGGTACGGGCCTGAATGAGTTCCTCAAGTGTTTGGATATTCGTCAAACTCGGGAAATGGGTGGAAATATCCGTTTTAGGGTCCTTTGAATTTTTTACGCACAAAATACTATAAATTGTACCCTTCGCTGGTGTTTAATTTCATAAATTGAGGCAAAATTTTGCCAAATAATTTTCATTTTCGTTTCCTCTCACAGGGCCTCATTTTCGTCGCATGCGCTTATTAAGATATTTGGAAAATCCTACACTGCTACAGTGAGCAGCAAAGTTGTGATATAATAACACAAAGAATCAACATATTTATTTATTTATATTCCAGGTATGGCTCTCTTAGACAAGGGAGATGTGGGTACGGGCCTGAATGAGTTCCTCAAGTGTTTGGATATTCGTCCTCGTGCATCCCAAATGAAGGCACAATTTTGCCAAATAACAACTTTCATTTTTACTTTCTATTACCATTATGTAAATGAAACCTACCTACACAGTGTAGGTGATGAGAAAGTATTGCTATCGGACCAAATTTCCAAACTCGGAAAATGGGTGGAAATATCCGTTTTAGGGTCCTTTGAATTTTTTACACTCAAAACACCATCAATTGTACCCTTCGCTGTGTTTAATTTCATAAATTGAGGCAAAATTTTGCCAAATAATTTTCATTTTCGTTTCCTCTCACAGGGCCTCATTTTCGTCGCATGCGGGCCGCGGATCGGAAACAAGCGTTGCGCGAGCAGTACCACTTCGAGTGTCTCTGCTCACCATGTTGCTCCCCCAGTCAGGCCGAATACCAGGAGCGTAGCTTCGGTCTCCTGTGCCCCCAGTGTGAGGGGCCCCTCCTGTCCTGCGAGGGAGAGGGGGGCAAGCATGTGTTGACGTGCAGTGATTGTAGTCATGTGCAGCATGCAGCCAAGCTCATTAAGATGGACCTGGTGGCCCATGGGCATTTTACACAGGGTGAGTTTTTTTTTTTATGGCCCGAGGGAGGTATGTCTGGCATTGAGCGCCGGTAAACAGGAACAGACAGCCTTAGTCTGGCTTTGGTTTTATTTATTTAATTTAAGCAGGGAGTATACCAGCCTGATTCAGAGCTCCCTAGAAGAGACTGGACAAGACACCGACCCTATATAGCCATGAAGGTAGTGTAAATGCCCTCGTATTAGGATATTTGCAAGCAATCCTACACTGCTACTGACGCACGCAAAGGTCTGATAGTATTAACACAAAGATTCAACATATTTATTTATTTATATTCCAGTAATGGCCTCTCTAAGACAAGGGAGATGTGTGAACAGCGGCGCTGAATGAGTTCCTCAAGTGTTTGGATATTCGCCGCGGAAATGTTTGTTCAAATACATAACAAGGAACTTCTGTACACGCAGGATGTACTGCCAAGTGTTATGCTATGCTGGGTAAGCCTTTTCTTTCCGAATAAGGCACTTAACATGTTAATAAAATGAATGTCGTTCGCGCATGTTAATAAATAATGTCGTTCGCGCCGTAGGTAAGCCTTAGTAGCAGTATCGAGCGTGCCGGGAGGCGCGCGAACGTCAAGAGTTCGAAGCGCACACCGGCCTATAATAATACGAAACAGTTTCATGGTTTTTCGGCATTTTCAGCTCAACTTTTCTCCCATTATTATTTAACAACAAAACTGACACGTCCAGATACAGAAATCGCAGCTTACTTTTGACCAAAATCCTGATTTGTACCGACATTCTACGGGTTTCTAGTCGACATCGATCGACGGTCGATTAAAACCGTTCATACAACCTCGACAGCATTGATTCACCTCGTCAATGGACGGCCGTCGCCTATGTGTGGACGGACACAGCTTCAGACTGTAGTATCGTTCCGAAATCAATAGAGAAGAAGGACAGGATAGGAGAAAGCCAGGCGTTCCGGGAACGAACCTTATCTATTTTTTGGATAAAATCCATCCCGAAATTTCCTATGATTGGTCAAGTACGAAAAAGAAATGGTGAGAAGAAATAGAAGAGGAAAGAGAAATTATGGGATATCGAATCGTATTTTTTTTTTCTTTTTTTTAGAACAGAATATACCTTGTTTATCCTGCTGGGATAGGCCTGGAAAGTCCCTTTAACCAAGGTCCAAGGTCTCATATATTTTGACATATTATGGGGAACACGTATTGCAAATAGAGTGAATGAACACTCTGATTCTTCACTTTCAGGTCAATATAACGAGAGTGTGCAATATATTGCACGGTGTTTGGAAGGAGTCGCACACATATACGGCGAGAGTAGCATAGAACTGTGCAATGAACTGAACAAGTTAACTGACGTCATGATATCCAATGTTCAGGTAGGTTGAAACTGATGAAACTGTCATTACCGTTTTCTGGATTGTCTTCTTTTTTTTATTTCTATCAGGCGAAGGCCCTTTGTAAGGCCAGCCACTCACTATCAGGTAGACCTGACAGGTTCACTTGATCAGGTCCGCCTGTCAGGTCTACCTGATACCTGATGAGCACACACATCTATCAGGTAGACCTGATCAGGTGTACCTCATAGTGCCCTCACCTCTCAGGTCTACCTCATAGTGAGTGGTTAGCTTAAGATTATGTTCCAATAAGTTTCATTATTATTATTATTATTATTATCAGTCTTCTTCTGTTTCTTCGCTTTCTCTCGTGTACAGACGGGGTCGTCGTTTTTCGTCAGCCTCTCAATCAGCCCTACTAACTAGGGTGTTTCTTTGGGCTATCATTTGGTTTTGGCTATAAATATTACGAGTGGATGTCCTTCGCACTAAACCTTTCCTATTTCTTTAGCAAGGGAAAATTCAGGCTGGTATACTCCCTGTTTAAAGTCCCCCAGCCGGACTAAGCTGGTCTACTCCCTGTTTAACGTCCCCCAGCCAGACAGATCAGTATTAGTATTAATTTTCTGGATTGTCTTCTTTTTTTTTACTTCTATCAGGCGAAGGCCTTTTGTAAGGCTAGCCACTCACTATCAGGTAGACCTGACAGGTACACTTGATCAGGTCCGCCTGTCAGGTCTACCTGATACCTGATGAGCACACACATCTATCGGGTAGACCTGATCAGGTCTACCTCATAGTGAGTGGTTAGCCTAAGATAATGTTCCAATAAGTTTCATTATTATCATCAGTCTTCTTCTGTTTTTTCGCTTTCTCTCGTGTACAGACGGGGTCGGCGTTTTTCGTCAGCCTCTCAATCAGCCCTACTAACTAGGGTGATTTCTTTGGGCTATCATTTGGTTTTGGCTATAAATTTTACGAGTGGATACCCTTCGCACTAAACCTTTGCTATTTCTTTAGCAAGGGAAAATTCAGGCTGGTGTACTCCCTGTTTAAAGTCCCCCAGCCGGACTAAGTATCTATCAGGTAGACCTGATCAGGTGTACCTCATAGTGCCCTCACCTCTCAGGTCTACCTCATAGTGAGTGGTTAGCCTAAGATTATGTTCCAATAAGTTTCATTATTATCATCAGTCTTCTTCTGTTTCTTCGCTTTCTCTCGTGTACAGACGGGGTCGGCGTTTTTCGTCAGCCTCTCAATCAGCCCTACTAAATAGGGTGATTTCTTTGGGCTATCATTTGGTTTTGGCTATAAATTTTACGAGTGGATGCCCTTCGCACTAAACCTTTGCTATTTCTTTAGCAAGGGAAAATTCAGGCTGGTGTACTCCCTGTTTAAAGTCCCCCAGCCGGACTAAGCTGGTCTACTCCCTGTTTAACGTCCCCCAGCCAGACAGATCAGTATTAGTATTATTATTATTTCAGAGTGACTCGGATAACGTGAGGGAAGAATACGTGAACAAGATACGGGATTATCTCATCACGTGCCGTGATATTATCATTTATCCAGGAGTGTTAAGCCTTCCTTACTATGTACTTCAAATAACCTTGCTTCTTGTCACTTTGAACTGTTTTCACAAGAAACCTTTCAACTATTTCGGTAAAAAAAGAGGAAAATAATCAACTTTTGGTTTCCTCTTAAAATAAACAAAAGAAAATGCTTACTTGATGTACTAGCAAATGCACTGGATACTTAGTCACTTATCCAGGAGTGTTAAGCCTTCCTTCCCATTTCCTTACTATGTACTTCAAATAACCTTGCTTCTCGTCACTTTGAACTGTTTTCACAAGAAACCTTTCAACTATTTCGGTAAAAAAAAAGAGGAAAATAATCAACTTTTGGTTTCCTCTTAAAATAAACAAAAGAAAATGCTTACTTGATGTACTAGCAAATGCACTGGATAAAAAGAGAGGCGCCCAAGGAACACTTGCGGGGGAAAAAACGCCCGGACGAAATTTTATGAACCACAAACGGAGACCGAGATTTTTTTCTATGTTAAAAAAATGAACCTTATTGAACTTAGTGACAGTTGGGGGTGATCTCGGAAAATTCTCATTTCCCCTCCATCAATTGGGAATCGTTTCCCCTTTGTTTCTCTCATATTCGATCCCCCCCACTCCCAATGCCCTAATTGTTTTATCGATATGTTTGATTTTGATTGGCATGTATAGGGCCGAGACTGAGAGCCAAACTATTTCCCCTTTGTTTCTCTCATATTTGATCCCCCCCACTCCCAATGCCCTAATTGTTTTATCGATATGTTTGATTTTGATTGGCATGTATAGGGCCGAGACTGAGAGCCAAACTATGAGAGGCATTTATAGGGCCGATATATTGAGTCAGTGGCGGCGCGAGTGGTTTTGGAATTGGGCTCTTTTGCTAGACGTCGTGTGGTTGTTTTATTGAGATTTCAATACCCATTATTGGCTAGTGTATTTGTATTGAAACCGTATAACGACATTGATTTTGGCATTTGAGTGACATCGGGCTTTATGTCAACTTACTTTTTTTCCGGTCATGTAATGAAAAGTACTTTTTCCCTGCACACAGCACACCAGATATTATTTCGTCCGTATTGTAAAGGTTTTAATCATCTTTCAGTATCACCCTTTCTTCCTCTTTTTCTTCGTCTTTTGTACCTACTTTTCAGTATCACCCTTTACTATGGTACATAATTTCTTCTATCATTCCTCTCGAGCCTTGTTTGGTGCTCCCCCAAAGTATTTCCGGTCCCTTCGCGTCTGATGTTTGTTTTAATTAATTGCATTGTTCCATTCCTCGCATAGCTTTCCCCGCATATCTCGCCAGGGGGATTGATATCTTTATGACATTCTAGATCGAAATAAAAGCGTGACGTCACAACATGAAATTGACACGTGACTTCGGGTTGAAATTGGAATTGACGACGGCATTGTTGGCGATAACCGAAGTAGATTTTTTTTTTTTCTTTTTTTTTTTTTTTTTTAATCGAGAAAAATCTTGTTGTTTTCCCCTCTGCACTCCCTATTTCTTTCTTTTTTTTTTTTCTTAATCGAGAAAAATCTTGTTGTTTTCCCATCTGAACTCCATATTTCTTACTTTCTATTACTTAATTGGAAAGTATTGTTTAAATTTCCTTTTTCCCTAAAATGATAAAAGGTGTATTTTCCAGCCCAGTGGTCAGTTTCCCGAAAGGAAAATACACCTAAAATGGACAGTTATATACAAGGAAGTTCAAATGCTATATTGCAATGGCGCCACACTATTTTGACATATTTTAGCGAAATTTGGAAAAATGCCATAAAACGCCTAAAATGCCTTATTTTGCCATTCATTTTGCCATATTTTAAGCATTTTTAGGTTATTTTGCCATACATTTTGCCATATTTTAAGCATTTTTAGGGGAAACCATTAAAAAACTGATTCTTTTCGCAAAAAAAGTAGGTAAGTACTAAAAAACCGTACACAAATAGTGATGCATTTGGGGAAACATTTAGCATGAAAGGTGAATTCCTACGTAAAAAGTCCTCAAAAATCAAAATCTGAAGTCAAAACAGCGAAAAACTATTTATTTTACGTTCCAAGGAAAAAATGTAAAACAGTTGCCTCTGATTCTTTAAAAAATCGCTTATTTTGCCATGTTTTGAAAAAATAAATGCCATATTTTCCCAAAATAAGTGCCATTTTTAAGTATTTTTAGGGGAAACCATAAAACTGATTCTTTTCGCAAAAAAAGTAGGTAAGTACTAAAAAACCGTACACAAATAGTGATGCATTTGGGGAAACAGTTAGCATGAAAGGTGAATTCCTACGTAAAAAGTCCTCAAAAATCAAAATCTGAAGTCAAAACAGCGAAAAACTATTTTAAAACGTTGAAATTTCAATTTTCATTTGACGTTCCAAGGAAAAAATGTAAAACAGTTGCCTCTGATTCTTTAAAAAATCGCTTATTTTTGCCATGTTTTGAAAAAATAAATGCCATATTTTCCCAAAATAAGTGCCATGTTTTTTAGTGCCATATTTTGGAAAAAAATATGTGCCATATTCTGAACTTCTCTGGTTATTAATGTTTACTATAATATGTTTATACTTTATCTACCTCTACAGAGTCTACAGGGTAATACGAGTATTGATATAGGGCGAAAAAATGATTTGAAACTTTTACATTGTGATTTCAGTCCCTCCCTTAAGGTGTGCCCAAACATAGTCGACCGGCCGTCGATCAACATATCGATCGACGAGGTGAATCTATGGTGTCGAGGCCGTGTGGACGGGTCAGTCGACATCGATCGACGGCCGGTCGACTATGTGTGGACACACCTTTACAGTCCCTCGACTCAACTGCACTCGCTATTCCTTGCCCATCTTTATCATCTAACACCCTGTAATACAGTTGAGTGTGTTTCGCCTTGTCCTACATCGAATGTATTTTCGTATATGTATACTTAGAATCGGAGATATCTCGGCTCCGATTGACAAAATCATGTGTTCTATCGGCGCATCGCTCGATATTTGAAACAAATTATTAGCTTGATTGGTGGCGCGTCTGCCTTGTAAGCGCTAGGCGGCGGGTTCGATTCCTGCCCGCGGCGGAATTTATCCTGATGGGATAATGTTTGTTCTCGGAACGGCTGGCTTTCCTTCTATCCTGTCTTCCTTCGATTTCGGGACGATAAGACCCTAGCAGTTACAATTCCCTCTGTCAAACCTCTTAAAAAAACTGAAATTTTATCCAATCAGATTGGTTAAACCGAGATTCACACTCATATTTATGAACAAAAATTCTCGGTCTCAGATCAGTTTTCAGCAAAAGTTGGCGTTTGGAACTGATCCTTGAACATTTGTTGTTTTTTTTTTTTAAGAGGTTTGACAGAGGGAACTCTAACTGCTATGGTCTTATCGTCCCGAAATCAAAGAGAGAAGGAAGACAGGATAGGAGAAAGACAGCCGTTCCGCGAACGAACATTATCCCATCAGGATAAAATCCGCCCCGGGCGGGAATCGAACCCGCGGCCTAGCGCTTACGAGGCAGTAAGAGGTTTGACAGAGGGAACTCTAACTGCTATGGTCTTATCGTCCCGAAATCAAAGAGAGAAGGAAGACAGGATATAAGCACAGCATGCGAGGTACATGCAACTTGAAGAAAAACTAGTATAGCTCGCTATACTGTAGTAATAGGAAGTAAAAAAAAAAAAGAGTTAGAGGGATCTGTAACTGCTAAGGTCTTAAACTGTGTCCAGTTGTCCACACATAGTCGACGCCGTCGATTGGTAGTGGATCGACGTCGACTGAAACCGTACACTGCCTCCATAACATATAGGTATTCACCTCGTCGATCGAAGGCGTCCACTCTGTGTGAACACAGCCTTATTCAATTAATATACATACATATCCTATGAGTAGATATATTTTATCTAGAAATATGTAAATACATTCTGCAATCTGCATTATAGGTACATACCTACCCTCATAAAATTAAGCACCATACCGCACGCTTGATTTGAACTATGAAATCATTGTCCAAAATAGACGCTGAAAGAACGACTTCAAAATGAAAGACTCTGTGTGAACACAGCCTTATTCAATTATTATACATACATATCCTATGAGTAGAGATATTTTATCTAGAAATATGTAAATACATTCTGCAATCTGCATTATAGGTACATACCTACCCTTATAAAATTAAGCACCATACCGCACGCTTGATTTGAACTATGAAATCATTGTCCAAAATAGACGCTGAAAGAACGACTTCAAAATGAAATTCGTGTGTAAAAACATGACGTTTTGTTGATTCCTTTTATATGGGGGTGTTATATTTTCACGTTCAACATGATGAATTTTCCCCAGTAGTGAAACATGTTCTAATAATAGGTAATTTGTTTATGATCTATTTGGTCGTTTATTTGTGGGGTCGACTGTCCATTTCTTATGAGATGAGTGAGATATTAATACCTACCTAATATTTTTTCATTATGTAGTTCCTGACTTTCCTTT
>NW_007377457.1:257413-284861 GCF_000475195.1 Diaphorina citri
TGTGGGAATCAGCATCTGTGGTTCCGGTTTCGGTACATTCCTGTTTGCGCCACTTTCGGAAATCTTACTACGAGAATTTGCCTGGCAAGGAACTCACTTGATTTTTGCCGGATTCACATTGAATTGTCTTGTCTTCTCACTGCTTTTACTACCACTCGAATATTTTCAGACAAAACCTTCGGAACAAAAGTTGACGTGCCAAGTTAGTGAGAATGCGGATATCAAACCAAAACCTTTTCGTGTCAAGCGTCTTCAAGTTCAATATAGGAAAAATGTAGCACTCTCTTCAGTTCTTGAGAACTATAATGCACAAGAAGAAAAAGCTGATGAAGTAAAGGATAATAATATTCAAGTAAGTGTAGATAAGGATCAACTAGTTGAGAGCACAAGTAGAGCTGTGACTGATGAACGTGATACTACGTCAGAACAAGGTGTATCATTACACCCATCGTGTGACACAGTTGTCGAAAGAGATACTTTGAAGGATTCGCATAGTGAGACCACAAATCTTAGTGAACCACTGAAAAATAAGACCATCATCCCTACAATAAAGACACAGCACGTACATGAACTCGATCTTCAATCTCAATACCTCCGGAAGAAAGAAATTCTGAAAATCCTTCTCTTCACTCGAATTGTTATGAAAAAAGACTACATGTCAGGATCCAAGCTACTCAATACCTCCGGAAGAAAGAAATTCTGAAAATCCTTCTCTTCACTCGAATTGTTATGAAAAAAGACTACATGTCAGGATCCAAGCTTCCCCTTGTTATCCTTTGAGGACTTTCAATATAAGTAGATGGTTGTAGATTTGAGAATTCCACTTTCAGGAGTTTAACTTCCTACTTCACAGGATCTAAGAATCGATCTTTTGTTCACCCACTTTCCTTGCACATTTTGAATTTTGCCATTGTGGTTTCACTCACCATTTTTTATCGTGTGATTTGACTTGTAAAGGAGATTTTTTACAGCAGTTTTCTTTAGAGTGATTGACACCCTAGAAATCCTTTTGGTGTGAAGCCATTTGTTTTGGCAGGCAACGGAATGTATTGTTGATTGAAAAACTTTCCGTTCGTTTGACGTCCATTGTGGTATTAAAATGTCTGAAATGTTGCATAAAACATAGTATACCAGATTTCAACCTTTGTGTGTGTTTTTTTTTTTTTTTTTTTTTTTTTTTTTTTTTTTTTTGGGTTACATTTATCATGGCGTTTTGGTGCATAAATGTCCCACTCTATCAGCAAGATAGTGATAGTGATGGACAAAAATTCTGACTTGAGACTAAAAGCCATTAGGGGTCAAACGATAAAGACACAAAAATTAGTTGAACTAAACGGCTCTCCAAGAGGAGATCTCAAAACTAACTTGACAAGATTCCTACGCCAATTTAACCAAAGGGAAAATTTTGAAATTTAAATCTCAGTAGAAAACAAAATCACAATCAAAAATTGAACATTTAGAATGAAAGCTGTAAAAGGATTTAGAATTAAAGGATATTCAGCTTTTTAGCGATTTTAAACATTTTCGTGGCTTAAAATCGGGTTTTCATGCCCTATGTCTATGTCCGTTTTTAAAATTGACCGTGTTCTACTATTTTTAGTTGTAGCGCTACAAGCTTGAGGTATAATCATTTATGATTTTGAATTAAAGGATATTCAGCTTTTTAGCGATTTTAAACATTTTCGTTGCTTAAAATCGGGTTTCCATGCCCTATGTCTATGTCCGTTTTTAAAATTGACCGTGTTCTACTATTTTTAGTTGTAGCGCTACAAGCTTGAGGTATAATCATTTAAAATTTTAAACACCTTTTAAAGCTTTTGATTTTTATTTAGATCTACTTTTTAAGCTTTTGATTTTGAACTTTAAAATTGACCGTGTTCTACTATTTTTAGTTGTAGCGCGCTTGAGGTATAATCATTTAAAATTTTAAACACCTTTTAAAGCTTTTGATTTTTATTTAGATCTACTTTTTAAGCTTTTGATTTTGAACTTTGATGAAAATCTTTTCTTGCTTTTAGTAAATTTAATTTTGCCTTCCATACTTCAATTGTAAATTATCAAACTTAATGTGCAATTATGCATGTAAATATTGTATACATATGTAGAAAGTAAATGTAATTTTGCCTTCCATACTTCAATTGTAAATTATTAAACTTAATGTGCAATTATGCATGTAAATATTGTATATGTAGACACAATACATCATATCAATATCATTGAAATTGGTTCTTTCATTGGCATATGTAGACACGATACATCATATCAATATCATTGAAATTGGTTCTTTCATTGGATGGGATTTGTATTTCAATTATAATATTCATCATCTCTCACTCGAATACTGAATTAGGGGGACATTTGCAGCTTCTTTAAGTCTTTGTCCATCGCTGTTGGTAAATCTTGCATTCTCATATTCCTCATATAGTGTCAGAAGGTAGCAAACATCAAAGAAGGGAAAGTCCGATTGTTAACACTATTGTTTTCTTCTGTTTTGGTTCTACAGAGGACATTCCCTTTTATAGGTTTAAAAAATGGCATTAGTTAGTTTTCTGTCCAAAAAGAATCGAACCCACAAAACGTGAGTGAAGCATCCTCCTCTGTCGTAAAGTCAGTTGTCAAGTAGAATGTGACGTAAGCTTTTTGTATTGTCAGAAATTCAAAGGTAGTATGTCAAATATAGTCATTGTGACGTCAAGAACCCCTAATAAGTAATAATTCTGCTGGGTAATGAGAACAAAGCAATAAAGTATTGGCTCTGCTTCTTGAAGCTACAATCATGCTTAAAGGTGTGTCCACACCGGTGTTTACTATTTGCGTACTGCAGTACTACTTGCGTACTAAATTTTCAGGTAGACAGTACTACTTGCGTATGGAAAAACCAGGTAGACAGTCGACCGGCCATCGATCGATGTCGACTGACACATCATCCACACTTCCTCGACAACATAGTTTTATCTCGTCGATCGACGGCCGGTCAACTGTGTTTGGTCTTCATCTCGGCAGGTAAACGGGAGGGTGCGGGTTCCAGTCTCAACCTAGATACAAAAAATTGACCAATAATTGAGTTCTAAAGGTAAGGCTGCCATCAGTATCAATGACACATCTGTCAAGAAAATTTATCATTTATCGAAAATGCCTAACTTGATGGCTATAAAATCTATTAGTAGCTTTAAGAATCGGAGCCACGTTTTCTGTACAAAATCAATCCGACAACAACCTCTAAATCCTCATATGAAAGGCATTCTTTTCCCCCTTGTTATCCTTTGAGGACTTTCAATATAAGTAGATGGTTGTAGATTTGAGAATCCCACTTTCAGGAGTTTAACTTCCTACTTCACAGGATCTAAGAATCGATCTTTTGTTCACCCACTTTCCTTGCACATTTTGAATTTTGCCATTGTGGTTTCAGTTTCACTCACCATTTTTTATCGTGTGATTTGACTTGTAAAGGAGATTTTTTACATCACATTAACGTTTGAACGAGCAGTTTTCTTTAGACTGATTGACACCCTAGAAATCCTTTTGGTGTGAAGCCATTTGTTTTGGCAGGCAACGGAATATACTTACTGTTGATTGAAAAACTTTCCGTTCGTTTGACGTCCATTGTGGTATTAAAATGTCTTAAATGTTGTATAAAATATAGTATACCAGAGCATTAACGTTTGAACGAGCAGTTTTCTTTAGAGTGATTGACACCCTAGAAATCCTTTTGGTGTGAAGCCATTTGTTTTGGCAGGCAACGGAATATACTGTTGATTGAAAAACTTTCCGTTCGTTTGACGTCCATTGTGGTATTAAAATGTCTTAAATGTTGTATAAAATATAGTATACCAGATTTCAACCTTTGTGTGTGTGTGTGTTTTTTTTTTTTACTTGTCGGTTATATGTCCGACACCCCAGCAACAACTGGTGTACTGAAATTTGTCCCTAGAAGTCAGATTGGTGCTTAATCGTCAACTTCAACTTAAAACAGTCACACTCAACTTTTTTTTTTCTTTTTTCTTTCCTCATCCTAGAACCTATTTTTCCTTGAGAACATTTTTTTTTAGTCGTTGACCTTAATCACCCTCTGATCTCTCATTTTCTCTAGATTGTTACCTATTGAGTCGAACACCCCTAGAAATGCATTCAAAACAAAAAAAACGCTTAATCGTCAACTTCAACTTAAAACAGTCACACTCAACTTTTTTTCTTTTACTTTCCTCATCCTAGAACCTATTTTTCCTTGAGAACATTTTTTTTAATCGTTGACCTTAATCACCCTCTGATCTCTCATTTTCTCTAGATTGTTACCTATTGAGTCGAACATAGGGTTTCCAGACGTCCGGTTTTCCCCGGACATGTCCGGGTTTTTACATGTTTGTCCGGCGTCCGGGGGGATTTTTGAAAATTTGGGAAATGTCCGGGTTTTTGATTAGATTCATAAATCACAGTATTTATTGAATAATTTATTAATTTGTCTCTTTTATTCAGTGAATTCAGTTCCTAGAAATGCCTACAATTTATACATAGGTTAAAAATTCGTCATGTGAATTTTACAAGACCAATGATTGTCTTTACATTATGGACATTCGTATTCATGAAACATCAACAAAAGCAGTAAAAATGTTTGCTTTCATCGGAATGTGAAGAAGAACGATCGTGTGTAACTTAAGTAAGGCAAATGCAGTGTTCTCTGCACCCTGCTTTTTAAAGTGTTTGTATATTTTGATCATGAAAAATATGACTACTTACCTAGTTGATTAGATAGTAGCATAACAGTTCTTGCAAATGTTGTACAAGTATTATTAGAGAAGTTAATCTTCTATTGTACATACTTACATAGTCTTATTAAGTAGTACGGTCTATGTACAATTTTGTTATACATACTTACCACTTGCAATTTTCGAGGACTTATAGTTGGCACGTACCTTAATGTTTGGTTTGAACGTTTCGGGCGGACTATAAAACTTCGACAATCTGCTCAAGACGGGTCTGGAATTCAGAACCGAAACGTCCAAACCAAACATTAAGTTACGTGCCAACTCTAAGTCCTCGAAAATTGTAAGTTAATTGTGAGTGTTGGCAAACCAAAAATGTCATTTAATAGGTACTTACCACATTGTGTCTGTAATCTAGTTTGTAGCTATGAAAACGTAACTTCCCAAATCTGTGTCCGGAATTTGGACCATCAGTTTCATATGAAAATGATACTTGCACCAGAAAACTTGGACCATAATGCGAGTAATACGCTGCCATACTACCAGAATTAACACAACGTTCTTACACTGACAGCTTCTGTTTCAGCACATTCGGCCACTCACGCTCAGACTGTTTGACAAACTTCTAGTCTCTCAGACGGTCTGAACAAGTCGGAAGCTTTTTCGCTACACACGTTCCGACGGCAACAATATAACAGGCTGTCTGACAGACTTCTAGTCTCTCAGACGGTCTGAACAAGTCGGAAGCTTTTTTGCGCCACACGTTCCGACGGTATAACAGACAGTCTGAGCTCGAGTAGCCGGCCTTAGTTGTCTGTGACGTACACACACTTGTCTTGAGACCTTTTATCTGACGTATTAATTTAGTGTACCTACGGATTTAGTGAGAACGGGCCTTAATTTGATTTATGGCCGGGATTACGATCTAAAGAAAAAACCGATTACTGATTGATGGTGTCACTGCAAGTGTGTATTTTAAGGGTTTTTATCCTGGGAATAGGTGAAATTGGACTTGGTGAAACCGAACTTATGAAAATATTTCTTTCTTCAGGTGTTTTATATATATATATATATAATTTTGGTGTCATCAAGTAGAAATAATATTCCCAATATTCTCATGGTAAAACAATGTTTTCATAAATAATTTTGTGATGTTTCGTCATAGCAGTTGCCTCATTTTTGTGAGTATGTGAGTGATTTTGTGAAACGTTTTCTGTATCTCATTGTATTTATGAGCCGTGAAGTAGACAAGATGGTTATGTTGTCGCCGTTCTTCGTACCGGGACTACCGGGCAGCATACGGGAATAATACCGAGTTTTATGTGGAAGAGTCCGAGTTTAATGTGAAAAAAGGAAGCGGACCCTAAACGGAGTAAACCAGCATGGTCTGGCTGGGGGACTTTAATCAGGGAGCTTATTTATGAGCCGTGAAGTGGACAAGATGGTTATGTTGTCGCCGTTCTTTGTACTGGGACTACCGGGCAGCATACGGGAATAATACCGAGTTTTATGTGGAAAAAAGGAAGGGCTCTGGCTGAGTGTTCAAGAGTCCGAGTTTAATGTGAAAAAAGGAAGCGGACCCTAAACGGAGTAAACCAGCATGGTCTGGCTGGGGGACTTTAATCAGGGAGCATACCAGCCTGAAATTTTCCTTGCTAAAGAATTAGCAAGTACAGTTGGAGAATTGAATAAAGTAATACGATGATTGAATAATAATAAAAAAAAAAATAGCAAAGGTTGATCCACTCGTAAAATTTTGGAGCCAAAACCAAATGTCAGCCCAAAAGCGATCACCCTAGTTAGGTGGATTGAGGGCTGACGAAAAACGCTGACCCTGTCTAATCATGGGAAAAGGCGAAGAAGAAGAAGAAGAAGAAGAAGAAGAAGAAGATTTGGAAATAGGAAGATCCTGTGTGAAAAATCTGGGTACTATTGACTATTGCCCATGACCACCTTTGTGGCTGAGTGGTCAAGAACACTGATTCTCAGCCTGGACGTACTGGGTTCGAATCCCGACCAGGGTGGAAATTTACTGACCGAACATTTCCGTTCTTGGATAGGTGTATTGCACATTGCATATTCGTTATAATTATTCGGCATTCATACAAATGACTAAAAAAGTGAAAGCTCCACATGAAAATTCGATTCTACAGCTTTGCTTTCTTAATATACCTGTATAGAAATAAAGGGAAATACTAGTATTTACTTGAGACTCTCGAGAGCACCAATTTCAGAGAACCATTAAAGGTCATAAGCCACTTTATACCTCGGTTGGGTCTGCCAGATGGTCTGACTTGACTTTACTTTAAACTCGATTCCCAAAGTAATAAAGATATAGTTACAAGTCTTTAGTTTTATGTCCGTTCTTACCACAGAGAGTTTTCAGTTAATCCAGAGATTAAGAAATACTGGCTTGGGTGATGTCAAAGAAAACCTTTGACACCGTGTTAACTCTCGGCGGTAAGATCGGGCATTAAAAGATTATAATGAAACCATGAAACACTTTGCAAAACTTGATTCATCGGATGGATTAATGGCAAAGGGATTCAAAGCCCAACGTACTAACCACTACACCACCAGTTAGGTTGGTTGAGTTATTAATCCGTCAGCGGCGATAGCACGTTGAATGCACCAGTTTCCCGGTAGACCACTACTAAGTAGTACATACTTACCTTCCGTGTGCAGCATATATCTTTCATATCGTGTCTAGCATATGTATCACTTTATCCATCCAGAAAAGAGCGGTCTGGATTACTGAGATATTAAGGGTTTACTTCCAGGAGAATCCTCTGTGTAAGATCTCACGGAAAAGTAACTTTCTCCCCGTTCTAACAACACCGCCTGTATGCATCGAAAATGTGCAGGTATGATATGTACCTATACAGGTATGAAAAATCTGACGAGGAAGTCTCCATTTGCATTAATCATCCAATTCATCAGATATATCGACAATTAGATCACACATAATTCATACGTGCGAAATTCCAAGTTGGCTATTTCTATACGCTCAATCTCAATTGTGATCAGTTCTAACGAGAATATAGCTCTATCGGTCTTTCACGAATTTCGAATTGTTGCTCCGTAGAGCGAGAAAAAGAGTCGAAAAGCGTTATTTCTATACGCTCAATCTCAATTGCGATCAGTTCTAACGAGAATATAGCTCTATCGGTCTTTCACGAATTTCGAATTGTTGCTCCGTAGAGCGAGAAAAAGAGTCGAAAAGCGAGAGACGTATATCGAACGAATAGTTCCCAAGTTGATGATTTGCGTTAGCTAGACCTGTGGGTCACTTTTGGTTCCTTTATATTCGACCCCCTCCCGAGTGTCATAGTGTTGTTTAGACCTTCGCGGATTGTAATAAAGCCCTTTCCTCGAAAAGTCAGACCATTAGTTTTCTCGAGCGCGTGTGATTTTTTTCGCCTATAATCCACCTTATCCGTTTGAGATTCTATCAACCTAACACACTTCCCTAAAGTCTTTGAAGAGAACACAACAATAGGTCCTAAAAAGGTCAAAGCTCCCAAAAAGCACAAGAACTTAACCCCAGAAGACCTCCCTTCGATTTGCGTTAGCTAGACCTGTGGGTCACTTTTGGTCCCTTTATATTTGACCCCCTCCCGAGTGTCATAGTGTTGTTTAGACCTTCGCGGATTGTAATAAAAGCCTTTCCTCGAAAAGTCAAACCATTAGTTTTCTAGAGCGCGTGTGATTTTTTTCGCCTATAATCCACCTTATCCGTTTGAGATTCTATCAACCTAACACACTTCCCGAAAGTCTTTGAAGAGAACACAACAATAGGTCCTAAAAAGGTCAAAGCTCCCAAAAAGCACAAGAACTTAACCCCAGAAGACCTCCCTTCCACCGAGGTAGGTTTCAGATTGCACCAATAGCACGTTGAATGCACCAGTTTCCCGGTAGACCACTACTAAGTAGTACATACTTACTTTCCGTATGCAGCATATATCTTTCATATCGTGTCTAGCATATGTATCTCTTTATCCATCCAGAAAAGAGCGGTCTGGATTACTGAGATATTAAGGGTTTACTTCCAGGATCCTCTGTGTAAGATCTCACGGAAAAGTATTTCCGTGTGCAGCATATATCTTTCATGTCGTGTCTAGCATATGTATCTCCTTATCCATCCAGAAAAGAGCGGTCTGGATTACTGAGATATTAAGGGTTTACTTCCAGGATCCTCTGTGTAAGATCTCACGGAAAAGTAACTTTCTCCCCGTTCTAACAACACCGCCTGTATGCATCGAAAATGTACAGGTATAATGTGTACCTATACAGGTATGAAAAATCTGACGAGGAAGTCTCCATTTGCATTAATCATCCAATTCATCAAATATCGACAATTAGATCACATAATTCATACGTGCGAAATTCCAAGTTGGTTATTTCTATACGCTCAATCTCAATTGCGATCAGTTCTAACGAGAATATAGCTCTATCGGTCTTTCACGAATTTCGAATTGTTGCTCCGTAGAGCGAGAAAAAGAGTCGAAAAGCGAGAGACGTATATCGAACGAATAGTTCCCAAGTTGATGATTTGCGTTAGCTAGACCTGTGGGTCACTTTTGGTCCCTTTATATTTGACCCCCTCCCGAGTGTCATAGTGTTGTTTAGACCTTCGCGGATTGTAATAAAGCCCTTTCCTCGAAAAGTCAGACCATTAGTTTTCTCGAGCGCGTGTGATTTTTTTCGCCTATAATCCACCTTATCCGTTTGAGATTCTATCAACCTAACACACTTCCCTAAAGTCTTTGAAGAGAACACAACAATAGGTCCTAAAAAGGTCAAAGCTCCCAAAAAGCACAAGAACTTAACCCCAGAAGACCTCCCTTTAGAAACACCATCAGACGTTGGCGTCGAGGCAGTTGACGTCACCCCAGAAGATAGTTCAATCCTAGAAAGACCTCCCAGTCCGGAGAAACCTTTCAGGCCACCTAGACCGCCCATCAGGCAAGGCAAAGAAGTCAAGATGAGATCGGATTTGGATTATCTCTGGACAGGCGCGGAATTAGCATCTCGGGCTTACATGACGCGAAACCATATCCGAATGCCGCAACCGAATTTGAATACCCAAGCCGAGGTCATCCAGCCCTCATTTTCGGACCTGTACAAGAAATTCTCGTATGTATTTTCTGTTCACCTGTATGCATCATATTCTTTCCATTGTTGTCAACTATCATTTGTCCCTGCATCGCGCATCGCCCTTTTCTGTTTTGAGTAATTTGACAAATAGGCCGTCTCTGATATGTGGAAATATGAAATCTCAACTCCGGAATACCCTTTTTCTTTACAATGTCCTTCTTCTCTGATGTCTTCGGTCCAATATAAGTGGCACCAAGCGCTTCGACGTTTTTTTACGTATGTTTCTCAATAGTGCTTGATTTGGAATATGGAATGTTAGGTTCTTGCTGAGTCATAATCAGTCTCTTGAGTTTGGTGTCATCAAAAACATCTTAAGTTTCCTCTTCTCGAAGTATCTTCACTCATTGTCTTCTAACAAGTTACTTGTTGATCAAAATGTAGACATTATTTTTGCTTATTCAACTAATCCGTTCAGGTCATCCAGCCCTCATTTTCGGACCTGTACAAGAAATTCTCGTATGTATTTTCTGTTCACCTGTATGCATCATATTTTCCGTTGTTGTCAACTATCATTTGTCCGTGCATTACACTTTTTTTTAATAATTTGACAAATCATTTGTCCGTGCATTACACTTTAAAAAAAAAAAAAAAAAATTGACAAATAGGTCGCATCTGATTCGAGTGTGTGTGGAAATAAAGCATGAAATCTCAATTCCGTAATGTCCTTCTTTACAATGTCCTTCTTCACTGATGTCTTCGGTCCAATATAAGTGGCACCAAGCACTTCGACGTTTTTTTACGTATGTTTCTCAATAGTGCTTGATTTGGAATATGGAATGTTAGGTCCTTGCTGAGTCATAATCAGTCTCTTGAGTTTGGTGTCATCAAAAACATCTTAAGTTTCCTCTTCTCGAAGAATCTTCACTCATTGCCTTCTAACAAGTTACTTGTTGATCAAAATGTAGACATTATTTTTGCTTATTCAACTAATCCGTTCGTGTCTTTATTTCCCATGTTCTTTCTTTTTGGCCTAACTCTAATCTCCCTGTTTGTCCTTCCCTCGTTTCTCTTCTCCATCCCTTCCTCTTTTATGCCGTAGCTTTCCTACTTTTTAAATCTTTAGTCATCCTTGTTTCTTTATCTTTCCATTTACTTCCGCCTATTTATCTAGCTCTCCATTATTTTATTTGCTCTTTCTCCAACCTCTCTACCTCTCATTTTCTTTCTTTCCCCTCATTTTATCTTCCTGTTTCACCTTCCCCTCTTCCTCTCCTTTCCTCTCGTCTTACGTTTTTGACTTTGAGAAGAGAAGAAACGGAGTGTTTCTACGCACGAGCAGATTAGCTGCGGGCAGGTCAGGTCAGGTTAGGCATGAACAACAAAGCAGCACTAAGGTATAGAGTTACGGAGCGCTGTGTGCCAAGATTAAGAATAAATTGGACCGTGCACCTTGGCCTCAGGGTGAATAATGAGTTTGAACACCTCAGAGTAGTGACAAAAATGACACAGAACATCTTTCATACTGATGAGAATGAGTAGGATGATGATAATAATGAATCTGAGTGACGAACTAGCATACCTTGGAATGTTTGGCGAAATTTTCGCCCAGGTCAGTGTTGGTCTTTCCGAGGAAAAGTGCTGATAACCAACAACACATCGATATGAAGGAAAAACTCTGTTTGTTTGAGAACTTAATGAGGTACTGTTCGATTTGTATAGTAATCATGATGAAACCACCATCCCTTGAAAAAATGAGTGACGTCTGTGATATCTCTAACATCTCTACTACTTTCCCTTGTTTCAGAATCATGTCCGAACGGAGAACAATCCTATCCCGACCTCGCACGAAAGTGTACGAAAGCAACTATAACATCGGCGAGTCCTACTACAAGCCCATGGTTGATCACTTGGACCGGAAATACTCTGGGCGTCCGCTCCTGCCTCCCTCCCCGCCACGAGACTTCACCAGCCCCCGCCGCTCACTAGAAGAAGATTTCAGACGGGACCGAGACATGGAGCGCGCCCAGAGTCATCTGTCTCAGGCTAAGGATGATTTCTTCGAACGCGCCAGCAACGCGCAGAAAGAAGCCGACGCTCCCTTGAAAAAATGAGTGACGTCTGTGATATCTCTAACATCTCTCCTACATTCCCTTGTTTCAGAATCATGTCCGAACGGAGAACAATCCTATCCCGACCTCGCACGAAAGTGTACGAAAGCAACTACAACATCGGCGAGTCCTACTACAAGCCCATGGTTGATCACTTGGACCGGAAATACTCTGGGCGCCCGCTCCTGCCTCCCTCCCCGCCACGAGACTTCACCAGCCCCCGCCGCTCACTAGAAGAAGATTTCAGACGGGACAGAGACATGGAGCGCGCCCAGAGTCATCTGTCTCAGGCTAAGGATGATTTCTTCGAACGCGCCAGCAACGCGCAGAAAGAAGCCGACGCGGGAAAATTTGAAATCACTCTGTATGTATCTGCACTGCTAACATGCAGTACATGCTCTTAAATGATCATCATACTAAAATATTGTCACGCTAGTTGCAAAGATTCCATCTGTCATCACGCATGCATGTTGAAGTACATGCCACATGCAAGTTGAAGTACATGCACGTGCTCTGTGCGCCATTGAATGGCGTGCATTAAAGGTTACCCTTCTCCCTGTTCGTTTTCGATGGGGATTGGGCGTATTTATGAGCCGTGAAGTAGACAAGATGGTTATGTTGTCGCCGTTCTTCGTACCGGGACTACCGGGCAGCATACGGGAATAATACCGAGTTTTATGTGGAAAAAAGGAAGGGCTCTGGCTGAGTGTTCAAGAGTCCGAGTTTAATGTGAAAAAAGGAAGCGGACCCTAAACGGAGTAAACCAGCATGGTCTGGCTGGGGGACTTTAATCAGGGAGCATACCAGCCTGAAATTTTCCTTGCTAAAGAATTAGCAAGTACAGTTGGAGAATTGAATAAAGTAATACGATGATTGAATAATAATAAAAAAAAAAATAGCAAAGGTTGATCCACTCGTAAAATTTTGGAGCCAAAACCAAATGTCAGCCCAAAAGCGATCACCCTAGTTAGGTGGATTGAGGGCTGACGAAAAACGCTGACCCTGTCTAATCATGGGAAAAGGCGAAGAAGAAGAAGAAGAAGAAGAAGAAGAAGAAGATTTGGAAATAGGAAGATCCTGTGTGAAAAATCTGGGTACTATTGACTATTGCCCATGACCACCTTTGTGGCTGAGTGGTCAAGAACACTGATTCTCAGCCTGGACGTACTGGGTTCGAATCCCGACCAGGGTGGAAATTTACTGACCGAACATTTCCGTTCTTGGATAGGTGTATTGCACATTGCATATTCGTTATAATTATTCGGCATTCATACAAATGACTAAAAAAGTGAAAGCTCCACATGAAAATTCGATTCTACAGCTTTGCTTTCTTAATATACCTGTATAGAAATAAAGGGAAATACTAGTATTTACTTGAGACTCTCGAGAGCACCAATTTCAGAGAACCATTAAAGGTCATAAGCCACTTTATACCTCGGTTGGGTCTGCCAGATGGTCTGACTTGACTTTACTTTAAACTCGATTCCCAAAGTAATAAAGATATAGTTACAAGTCTTTAACCAATAGGTAATGCAGGTATGTATCTTATAATGTGATAAAGGAACCGAGTACCGCTCCGCCCTGCCGCGCCGAGTCAAAATATGTCGAGCCATGAAAGAAAGAAAAGATGCTCCAATTGACCTCCTAATTATGTTCTTTGGACAATTTTTATTTTTAACTTTGCACTTTTGAATATCCTCCTTTGAGTCTATTGACTCCAATCCATTTGGAAATTTGTACGTCGTCTTTTCCGCGCTCAACACAATCCTTAGTTACTTTTGTAGGTGGTTTTCCCTGGACTTGCTTTTTTTTCTATTTAGAACAAGAAATCACTTTTCTTTTTAGATTAAAAATCTTCACAAAGACAATCTAAACCTGAGCCTTTTTAAGAGGGTTTTAAAACTTTTAAAATGTTGAAAAAAAAAAATTGAATTTCAACTTGCTAAACGAATACATCCTTACATTCCCTACACAAAACAAACTATAATTTATAAAAGGTTTCGGCCCATTTTTTTTTGTGTTAGAACCACATCATATCTAAAAAAAAAAAGTTCTAAATGGTAGATGTTTATCATAATCATCGACGTCTATAGTATAGTGGTTAACATGGTGGACTCTAGATCTAGAGGTTGGTGGTTCGAATCCAAGTCAAGTCATAAAATTCAGCGTAGTGTATTAAGCGGGAACAATATTTGTGACAAGCATTTACGCTTAACACAATTAAAATTCCTTTATTTAAGTATCATAATCACTTCTCTTGCGAATGTACTCTCAAAACTTATAAAAGGTTTCGACCCAATTTTTTGTGTTCGAACCACATCATATCTAAAAAAAAAGTTCTAAATGGTAGATGTTTATCATAATCATCGACCTCTATAGTATAGTGGTTAACATGGAACTCTAGATCTAGAGGTTGGTGGGTCGAATCCAAGTCAAGTCATAAAATTCAGCGTAGTGTATTAAGCGGGAACAACATTTGTGACAAGCATTTACGCTTAACACAATTAAAATTCCTTTATTTAAGTATCATAATCACTTCTCTTGCGAATGTACTCTCAAAACCTTGTATGTTTCAGTCTCACAGTATTAAAAAATACAATTAACACTCTCTCACACAAGTAAGTGTCCAAATAAAAGCCGAGACAAACACTGCTAGTAAGTAGAAAAAGAAAAGAAGAAAACCTTTGAAAACTTTTAACAAATGCAATTGTCGTCCAAAGGAAAGACCGCCTAACAGATTGAAATAACACGAAGCAAACACTAATACTAAAACAGCTAAACACATGGAGCTTTTTCTAATACACTAGGCCCCAATGCTACAGTCACTTTTGGTAAATAAATAAAAATCAATCAGTAGTCTCCAACCTTTTTGAGATATCTTAATGGAGAACTCAGTAACTTTGTGAAGTTCTATATAAATTGAGATGAAATAATGACTAACCCAAGTGAAGTGTATAAGTCATTATTTCATCTCAACTTTTGAACTTTTTGAGATAACCAATAATCCTCTGTTTTTACCCCTTTATACCGAAATGGGATAATTCTTTAGTAACGAATCCTAGGTTGGGGACTTACTGATATATAGTTAATTATCTCATTAATCGAGTGCCAAAGTTGGCAGTCCGCTAGTCATTTTCTCGTTGGTATCCCCACTTATATTCTTAACTTGTAAAGTTGGATTTATTTTACTCTTACCTAAATGGGATAATTCTTTAGTAACGAATCCTAGGTTGGGGACTTACTGATATATAGTTAATTATCTCATTAATTGAGTGCCAAAGTTGGCAGTCCGCTAGTCATTTTCTCGTTGGTATCCCCACTTATATTCTTAACTTGTAAAGTTGGATTTATTTTACTCCGTCGAGGCAGTTGACGTCACCCCAGAAGATAGTTCAATCCTAGAAAGACCTCCCAGTCCGGAGAAACCTTTCAGGCCACCTAGACCGCCCATCAGGCAAGGCAAAGAAGTCAAGATGAGATCGGATTTGGATTATCTCTGGACAGGCGCGGAATTAGCATCTCGGGCTTACATGACGCGAAACCATATCCGAATGCCGCAACCGAATTTGAATACCCAAGCCGAGGTCATCCAGCCCTCATTTTCGGACCTGTACAAGAAATTCTCGTATGTATTTTCTGTTCACCTGTATGCATCATATTCTTTCCATTGTTGTCAACTATCATTTGTCCCTGCATCGCGCATCGCCCTTTTCTGTTTTGAGTAATTTGACAAATAGGCCGTCTCTGATATGTGGAAATATGAAATCTCAACTCCGGAATACCCTTTTTCTTTACAATGTCCTTCTTCTCTGATGTCTTCGGTCCAATATAAGTGGCACCAAGCGCTTCGACGTTTTTTTACGTATGTTTCTCAATAGTGCTTGATTTGGAATATGGAATGTTAGGTTCTTGCTGAGTCATAATCAGTCTCTTGAGTTTGGTGTCATCAAAAACATCTTAAGTTTCCTCTTCTCGAAGTATCTTCACTCATTGTCTTCTAACAAGTTACTTGTTGATCAAAATGTAGACATTATTTTTGCTTATTCAACTAATCCGTTCATGTCTTTATTTCCCATGTTCTTTCTTTTCGGCCTAACTCTAATCTCCCTGTTTCTCCTTCCCACGTTTCTCTTCTCGATCTCTTCCTCTTTTATGCCGTAGCTTTCCTACTTTTTAAATCTTTAGTCATCCTTGTTTCTTTATCTTTCCATTTACTTCCGCCTATTTATCTAGCTCTCCATTATTTTATTTGCTCTTTCTCCAACCTCTCTACCTCTCATTTTCTTTCTTTCCCCTCATTTTATCTTCCTGTTTCACCTTCCCCTCTTCCTCTCCTTTCCTCTCGTCTTACGTTTTTGACTTTGAGAAGAGAAGAAACGGAGTGTTTCTACGCACGAGCAGATTAGCTGCGGGCAGGTCAGGTCAGGTTAGGCATGAACAACAAAGCAGCACTAAGGTATAGAGTTACGGAGCGCTGTGTGCCAAGATTAAGAATAAATTGGACCGTGCACCTTGGCCTCAGGGTGAATAATGAGTTTGAACACCTCAGAGTAGTGACAAAAATGACACAGAACATCTTTCATACTGATGAGAATGAGTAGGATGATGATAATAATGAATCTGAGTGACGAACTAGCATACCTTGGAATGTTTGGCAAAATTTTCGCCCAGGTCAGTGTTGGTCTTTCCGAGGAAAAGTGCTGATAACCAACAACACATCGATATGAAGGAAAAACTCTGTTTGTTTGAGAACTTAATGAGGTACTGTTCGATTTGTATAGTAATCATGATGAAACCACCATCCCTTGAAAAAATGAGTGACGTCTGTGATATCTCTAACATCTCTACTACTTTCCCTTGTTTCAGAATCATGTCCGAACGGAGAACAATCCTATCCCGACCTCGCACGAAAGTGTACGAAAGCAACTATAACATCGGCGAGTCCTACTACAAGCCCATGGTTGATCACTTGGACCGGAAATACTCTGGGCGTCCGCTCCTGCCTCCCTCCCCGCCACGAGACTTCACCAGCCCCCGCCGCTCACTAGAAGAAGATTTCAGACGGGACAGAGACATGGAGCGCGCCCAGAGTCATCTGTCTCAGGCTAAGGATGATTTCTTCGAACGCGCCAGCAACGCGCAGAAAGAAGCCGACGCTTTCTTCGACCGTCACGGGCGTCGCACGGAGGCAGATTCTTTCCTGGACCGTCACAGCTCCCATCACAAGTCAGACACACAAGACTTCTTCGACAAAGCTGTATCCAAGGCTGAGGAATCTTTCTCCGAGAAATCTCACAATCTGCGCCAGAAGGCCGACGCGTTGGTTGAGAAGGCGCTGTCCCGTTCTTCTGCCCTGGAGGAAGATGAAGATCCCATTGCGTCCCAGCTGAACAGAATCAAGGCGTCCCGTGCAGAGAGACATGCGGCCCGGGATGATGAACTGGAGTTTGCTATGAACGGTATAAAATCCAAACGCACTATGTTTAAGTAGACACTGCCGGGGGTGGGGATTACTATAGGGGAGGGGGTTTGGCTGAGAGGGGACTGAACTGGGAAGCATCTTTGATCAGTACCTGTCTTGGTAGCTGGCAAGTGGTCGGCTGGTAATCAGGCCGTGGGTTCGATTCCCAGCCAGGGCATAGAATTCCATACTCGATTATTTCCACACTTGACCACAACTATCCTTGGGGTATAAATGACTCTTATCAGTCTAACTATGATCGAGAAAGCGTACGGTTTTTGCGTACCCATGCTTTCCTTCATTTGAAATTTAGAGTGGAACTCTGAATCAATAATACACAGATACAGTATGGTTCGAAAAGATGTCTCCCCCGTGGCCCCTCTCAGTTGAGTTTATCAGATAAGACTCTGTTGTTCCTAAGGACCTGTTATTTTTATTTTGTATATTTTGAACGTCTTGATTACACATGACCTTTTGTTGTTTTTGCTAAGAAAAAGACCTTTTCTGTAGTTTTCCAATATTTTCCTGGGGACGAAAATCGTATGCACATGACCTTTTGTTGTTTTTGCTAAGAAAAAGACCTTTTCTGTAGTTTTCCAATATTTTCCTGGGGACGAAAATCGTATGGATTTGGTGGACCAAAAGATACTGGTGCATTTTTGAAAAGAAATTTATGTTTTTGAAAATCGGGTTTGGCATTCCATTGGGAAAAAATTGATTATTATCATTATTTTAATTAGCTTACCTTACCAAATTATTTTAATTATTATTTTAAAAAAAAAAATCGTGGATTAAATATCATCCTCGTGTCGTGTATCAAATTTTGCCCGTACCTTTTAGTCCACATCTATTTTTGGTATCTAGAAAAGTTAATATCTTCAAGGGACGCAGTAGTATTTGCATGCCACTTTCGTAGCGCTATCCCTACACCCAGGGCTATTTGAAAGCTTGAAATATTCCACGCAAAGACCGGAATATGAGGTTGTTATGTGTTGATCACGTAGAAGAAGTCACTTTTTATGTCCGTTCTTACCACAGAGAGTTTTCAGTTAATCCAGAGATTAAGAAATACTGGCTTGTGTAAGTCAAATGGGTGACGTCAAAGAAAACCTTTGACACCGTGTTAACTCTCGGCGGTAAGATCGGGCATTAAAAGATTATAATGAAACCATGAAACACTTTGCAAAACATAATTCATAATATTATCTATCGATTTCTCTAGTCTCAAGCAATAAAGAATACTTTAGCTATGAGGGCAGAACTGAGCTGGTACTCAGCATCCTTGTATTATAAGCATTTATTGGGAAGTTCTTTACGACACTTGTAGGAGAAAAAGGAAAAAAGACATTTCCATTACTCTCTCTGAATTGCAGGGTGAAAAGTCGAACATTAAACTCACACTTATTTTGTATTTATTTTTTCAAGACTGACATAGATTGTCGTAGAGATCAATCATGTACCTACTGTTTTACCTCTCAAAGTTGAGGACAATATACAGAGGTGAAGCAACATAATCAAAAGCTCAAAACAACTTGTTGATTTTTCTACAGTTTCTACTCAAACAGAAAACAGATACTACAGAAAACATACTTTTATAAATGTATTTAAATTTCGCACTTAAATTACAAATGATTGTTTTAATTTGTTCTTTTGTATAATTTGTTGTTTTTGTGTTTTATAAATGTATTTAAATTTCGCACTTAAATTACAAATGATTGTTTTAATTTGTTCTTTTGTATAATTTGTTGTTTTTGTGTTGTTCACCCAGTGTTATTTATTCAAACTTCCCGTTATTCTAGGTTTAGATGATGTACAATTATGGACGAAAATTCGTTTACGTTACGGAGTTCAACCCACTATTAAAATGGGCTATACCCCATTGTTTTACTGAACACGGAATCAGTTTTGGTTTGTACACGAAACATCATTCACACCAGTGACAGATTTTTTTGGTTTTCTTGGTTGGAAGTATCGTTTTCGATGTCGAAATTAGATTTAGACATTGATCTTGGATCGTAGATTTTTTTAGACCGAGCTAGATTTTTAGAATATCTTTGTGTTTTGATTTTTGATATTTTTATATTTTGAACATTTTATCGGTACTGATGAGGTACCGTTCCTGTACATTCGATTCGATAGAAGGAAACATTCCTTTAATTTTTAAAGTGTTTGTATATTTTGATCATGAAAAATATGATTACTTACCTAGTTGATTAGATAGTAGCATAACAGTTCTTGCAAATGTCTGAGGTACCGTTCCTGTACATTCAATTCGATAGAAGGAAACATTCCTTTACTTTTTAAAGTGTTTGTATATTTTGATCATGAAAAATATGATTACTTACCTAGTTGATTAGATAGTAGCATAACAGTTCTTGCAAATGTTGTACAAGTATTATTACAGAAGTTAATCTTCTATTGTACATACTTACATAGTCTTATTAAGTAGTACGGTCTATGTACAATTTTGTTATACATACTTACCACTTGCACTTTGCAAAACTTGATTCATCGGATGGATTAATGGCAAAGGACACAAACAGACTTTGAACTTTAAGATTAACTTTAGACTTAAGCCCTCTGATTGGTCGATTTTAAAATTTTCAGCCAATCAGATTTGCTCAATTGATGTTAACTAAACCGCGTTTCTCTAATTTTAGCCCCGGCCGTAAGAAGTATTTTGTTTTTTAACTTTGCACTTTTGAATATCCTCCTTTGAGTCTATTGACTCGAATCCATTTGGAAAGTTGTACGTCGTCTTTTCCGCGCTCAACACGATCCTTAGCTACTTTTGTAGGTGGTTTTCCCTGGACTTGCTTTTCTATTTAGAACAAAAAATCACTTTTCTTTTTAGATTAAAAATCTTCACAAAGACAATCTAAACTTGAGCCTTTTTAAGAGGGTTTTAAAACTTTTAAAATGTTTTTTTTTTTTTTAAAAAAAAAAAAAAATGAATATCAGGCACGTACCTTAATGTTTGGTTTGAACGTTTCGGGCGGACCATAAAACTTCGACAATCTGCTCAAGACGGGTCTGGAATTCAGAACCGAAACGTCCAAACCAAACATTAAGTTACGTGCCAACTCTAAGTCCTCGAAAATTGTAAGTTAATTGGCGCCACACACGTTCCGACGGTATAACAGACAGTCTGAGCTCGAGTAGCCGGCCTTAGTTGTATGTGACGTACACACACTTGTCTTGAGACCTTTTATCTGACGTATTAATTTCGTGTACGGATATAGTGGGAACGGATCTTAATTTGATTTATGGCCGGGTGAAAACCGGAAAAGAAAAAACCGATTACTGAGTGGTGTCACTGCAATGTGTATTTTAAGGGTTTTTATCCTGGGAATAGGTGAAATTAGACTTGGTGAAACCGAACTTATGAAAATATTTCTTTCTTTAGGTGTTTTTTATATATTTAAATAATTATGGTGTCATCAAGTAGAAATAATATTCCCAATATTCTCATGGTAAAACAATGTTTTCTTAAATAATTTTGTGATGTTTCGTCATAGCAGTTGCCTCATTTTTGTGAGTATGTGAGTGATTTTGTGAAACGTTTTCTGTATCTCATTGGTCGAGATTATCAACCAATTGAGATACAGAGAAAATTGTCAACAACAAAAAAGTCCGTTCGAGTCCTGATATGTACCTATAACTAAATAGTCCGAGTCTAATGATTCACAAAATCACTGGAAAAAAACTCCTTTTATGACAAAACTGCATATTTTATTCAACGGACAATTTTAGCAAAATTGTCGTTCGTTCCAATAAAGTTTTTGTAGCCAAAAGTTTTTGTAGCCCATAAGAACAATCACCTTAGGGGTGATTGAGAGGCTGACGAAAAACGCCAATCCGTTCCGAACACGGGAAAAGTTAAAGAAGAAGAATAATAGAGCTCTTATTCAAAACTTATCAGCCAGCCTAGTTAGCAACTCCTTTTATGACAAAACTGCATATTTTATTCAACGGACAGTTTTAGCAAAATTGTCGTTCGTTCCAATAAAGTTTTTGTAGCCAAAAGAATATGTCAGCCCATAAGAACAATCACCTTAGGGGTGATTGAGAGGCTGACGAAACGCCAATCCGTTCCGAACACGGGAAAAGTTAAAGAAGAAGAATAATAGAGCTCTTATTCAAAACTTATCAGCCAGCCTAGTTCGCACAAACACTAATACTAAAACAGCTAAACACATGGAGCTTTTTCTAATACACTAGGCCCCAATGCCACAGTCACTTTTGGCAAATAGATGAAAATCAATCAGTAGTCCCCAACCTTTTTGAGATATCTTAATGGAGAACTCAGTAACTTTGTGAAGTTCTATATATGTAAATTAAGATGAAATAATGACTAACCCAAGTGATGTGTATAAGTCATTATTTCATCGCAACTTTTGAACTTTTTGAGATAACCAATAATCCTCTGTTTTTACCCCTTTATACCTAAATGGGATAATTCTTTAGTAACGAATCCTAGGTTGGGGACTTACTGATATTATAGTTAATTATCTCATTAATCGAGTGCCAAAGTTGGCAGTCCGCTATTCATTTTCTCGTTGGTATCCCCACTTATATTCTTAACTTGTAAAGTTGGATTTATTTTACTCCTGAATTGTACCCCTGTCTTCTTGTCCCAAATTGGCGAGTATTTTATCCGAATCTTTTGTCAAATTCCCTCCTATGTAAAAGCCACAGCCGGCTTTCGCCAGATGCAGGCAAATCTTGCTAAGAAATTTCGCCAAATTAACCAAGTGCCATTAACACGAGTGTAAATATTAGCCGTTCCTCCTTTGCTTTACCCCGCTCTCGGAAATAGAAGGAACTTGTGGAAATTTACCAGTACTTGTCTGCCATTTCTTTTTTACTTCCATCAATTTGATGTTGCTGGTAAAGAAATGGCCCATTTGTAAACAATTATCAATTTATCATCCAAGATTAGCCGTTCCTCCTTTGCTTTACCCCGCTCTCAGGGAAATAGAAGGAACTTGTGGAAATTTACCAGTACTTGCCTGCCATTTCTTTTTTACTTCCATCAATTTAATGTTACTGGTAAAGAAATGGCCCATTTGTAAACAATTATCAATTTATCATCCAAGAGATTTTGCATTTCTCGATAATATGCCCGATAACCACAACGAAAGCCATAATGTCCATAAGCATTGTTAAAGCGCTTAAGAGAAGGAAAAAAAAAAGCCCTAATGTTCGAGTTTTGGTTTCCTCCAATCTTCCGAAACGAAAACTTCCATAAGTTCTTCCCATTTTCCGAAAATTTCCATCCTTCTTGTAGCCTAACTAGCCGTTCCTCCTTTGCTTTACCCCGCTCTCGGAAATAGAAGGAACTTGTGGAAATTTACCAGTACTTGCCTGCCATTTCTTTTTTACTTCCATCAATTTGATGTTGCTGGTAAAGAAATGGCCCATTTGTAAACAATTATCAATTTATCATCCAAGAGATTTTGCATTTCTCGATATTATGCCCGATAACCACAATGAAAGCCATAATGTCCATAAGCATTGTTAAAGCGCTTAAGAGAAGAAAAAAAAAGCCCTAATGTTTGAGTTTTGGTTTCCTCCAATCTTCCGAAACGAAAACTTCCATAAGTTCTTCCCATTTTCCGAAAATTTCCATCCTTCTTGCTGAAAGCCATAATGTCCATAAGCATTGTTAAAGCGCTTAAGAGAAGAAAAAAAAGCCTTAATGTTTGAGTTTTGGTTTCCTCCAATCTTCCGAAACGAAAACTTCCATAAGTTCTTCCCATTTTCCGAAAATTTCCATCCTTCTTGTAGCCTAATAAAGCAAAATACTCGTACCACCAAACCCTACTAATCTCCTAATACAGCAAAAATGCCCCGGACCATACCAATATCCTAAAGTCCTCCTAACAGAGCGAAAAAGCCCCCAAAGGCGTACTAATGTCCTAATAGACCCCCAAACCCTACTAAACTCCTAATATTAACAAACAAAAAATTGCAATACTTTCTCATTACTGTAGTAACTATAAACTGTAGTAACAGAAAGTAAAAAAATGCCCCCGGACCATACTAATCTCCTAAAGTGCTAATAGAGCGAAACCCCCAACTACTAATCTCCTAACAGAGCGAACTACCAGCCTCCTAATAGAGCGAAACCCCTCTGTGTCTGTCTGTCACCAGGAATAAAACCAACTTCACAAGTTTTAAGATATAAGTTCGGGTTTCACGATAAAATGTTAGACACGGTGGGCGTGGACGGGCGTTTCCAGGAACGGCTTATCGACGACATCATCCGGAGACGGAACGAGCCGGCCCTGGAATTTCCCGAGGAACAACTGCCCGCATTCCCGATCGTGGGCAAGTGGAGCGCCCTGAACGATTTGACCGAGGCCGAGCTTGCAGGTAAAACCCTGAAGCGGGTGTGGTTTAGAGATTAATAGGCGAAGGCCAGCCCTGGGGAAGTCACGGTTTTACGAGATTGAGGTTGTGATTATGTACCGGGTTTGAGGTGTGATAGTATGAGGCGAGGCAAGATATTGTTTCTACAGTTTGGCATGGGAGTGGTAACTTAAAAACAAGGCAAGTTTACCAACCTTGCCTATCTCAACCCGGTACATAGAGGTGTGACAGTATGAGGCGAGACAAGATATTGTTTTTACAGTTTGGCATGGGAGTGGTAGTGGTAACTTAAAAACAAGGCAAGTTTACCAACCTTGCCTATCTCAACCCGGTATATAACCACAAACTGACGCCTGATCACTCTGTCCCCTAGCTTTATTACTGTTCGCTTGAGACTTTTGAAGAGGTAGTCCCCGTTCTGATGTAGGAGTTAAATGAGGGTGATGTTTTTTTTTTTTTTTTTTTTTTTTTTATTATAACCACAAACTGACGCCTGATCACTCTGACCCCTAGCTATATTACTGTTCGCTTGAGACTTTTGAAGAGGTAGTCCCCGTTTTGATGTAGGACTTGTAGGAGCTAAATGAGGGTGATGTTTTTTTTGAAATGACAACCGGGAGGTGCGCGGACGTCAAGAGTTTAAAGCGACGCGACGTAAAATATGTACATACGTAAAGAAAAGTTTGCGTACTACATCACTTTTATGTTAAACGTATAGGGGTTTCTATCAAATGTTAAACTTATAGGAAATGTTAAACATAATTCATAATATTATCTATCGATTTCTCTAGTCTCAAGCAATAAAGAATACTGTAGCTATGAGGGCAGAACTGAGCTGGTATTCAGCATCCTTGTATTATAAGCATTTATTGGGAAGTTCTTTACGACACTTGTAGGAGAAAAAGGAAAAAAGACATCTCCATTACTCTCTCTGAATTGCAGGGTGAAAAGTCGAACATTATACTCGCACTTATTTTGTATTTATTTTTTCAAGACAGACATAGATTGTCGTAGAGATCAATCATGTACCTACTGTTTTACCTCTCAAAGTTGAGGACAATATACAGAGGTGAAGCAACATAATCAAAAGCTCAAAACAACTTGGTGATTTTTCTACAGTTTCTACTCTAACAGAAAACAGATACTACAGAAAACAGATACTTTTATAAATGTATTTAAATTTCGCACTTAAATTACAAATGATTGTTTTAATTTGTTCTTTTGTATAATTTGTGATATCATTAGCGGAACGAACTAACTTCATTTTGCCAAAACTGTCCCCCATGTCTAGATCAGTGTTTGTGTGACTTACTGTGACGTGTTTCTAAGTCAATGTTGTGACACCTGACGTGAAAGTTTCACCCAATGTGACGTCATGTAAACTTTCTCCTTACTAATCACAACTGACAGGCTTTTGTATCAACCCGCGTCAGCCTTTGACCAAGCATCCTGTCTATAGACCCAGTAAGTATTTTGAGTTGTTTTCTTTTGACCACCCAGGACAAAAAAAAAAAAATAATAATAATAATGGAGTGGAATTCACCAATATTTTTTCAGCCCTCAGAAAGTTTGTTAAACTAACAGCCTGTTAAGTTCCATTTGATTTGTATCTAGGCTCCGCGTCAGCCTTTGACCAAGCATCCTGTCTATAGACCCAGTAAGTATTTTGAGTTGTTTTCTTTTGACCACTCAGGACAAAAAAAAATTGGAGTGGAATTCACCAATATTTTTTCAGCCCTCAGAAAGTTTGTTAAACTAACAGCCTGTTAAGTTCCATTTGATTTGTATCTAGGCGGAGTGGAATTCACCAATATTTTTTCAGCCCTCAGAAAGTTTGTTAAACTAACAGCCTGTTAAGTTCCATTTTATTTGTATCTAGGCTTAACAGGGCAGTTAAGCTAACAGGCTGTTAGGAGCTTAAAAGTAGGTTGGTGAAACCCACCCTGGGACTAGGTGTATCTAGGCTTAACAGGGCAGTTAAGCTAACAGGCTGTTAGGAGCTTAAAAGTAGGTTGGTGAAACCCACCCTGGGACTAGGTACCTATATTTCTATTCAATTTAGTGAAGGAAAGTCATGTTAAGGATTTCGCAAATTATGAAGCAGTAAGCATGCATGTGATGAGGTACCTATATTTCTATTCAATTTAGTGAAGGAAAGTCATGTTAAGGATTTCGCAAATTATGAAGCAGTAAGCATGCATGTGATGAGATTAGGATCTTTTGTTTTGCATGACTGCCACGAGATCACGAAAATGTGCATGAAAACTACGTAGTTTGTAGTATGTTTGTTAAAAACAAAAATACTGGATTCCATTAAACACATCATGTAGCACAAAATCCTCTAGAGTTCTAGAAAATCAAATCAGGCACTTTATTTAATCTCACTTCATAATACCTAGGTTTCTAAATACAAATTGTAGCAACTTCATAAAAATTGGCACCAACTTAGGGCTCGAATTGATTTATTTTCCAATCTCTCCCTTTGGTCTAACATGAAATCCATCATTCATCTTCTAGATTGCACGAGATCAAGCTTTTGATAAATGGGGTCTAGAAAGATGCCCGAAACAGGGCCATATCCAGGATTTTGTCGAGGGGGATGCTCTAACTTTTCGGAGTCTAGCCTATCGTAATGGAGAAAAATGAGGCTTAAAGGGGGGCTGAATACGGCCCTGGCCAGAAGGGTATTGAAATTTTCTGATGCAGTCTAGAAGATGGATTTGTCCCAGCCATGAGAATGATCATGTGGCCCGCGGCCTGATCTGGTATCCAAAATTTGGCCCGCCTTCAAAAAAGGTTGAGCGCCCTTGCTCTAGAGTTCTAGAAAATCAAATCAGGCACTTTATTTAACCTCACTTCATAATACCTAGGTTTCTAAATACAAAGTGTAGCAAATTCATAAAAATTGGCACCAACTTAGGGCTCGAATTGATTTATTTTCCAATTTCTCCCTTTGGTCTAACATGAAATCCATCTTCTAGATTGCACGAGATCAAACTTTTGATAAATGGGGTCTAGAAAGATGCCAGAAACAGGGCCATATCCAGGATTTTGTCGAGGGGGATGCTCTAAATTTTCGGAGTCTAGCCTATCGTAATGGAGAAAAATGAGGCTCAAAGGGGGGCTGAATACGGCCCTGGCCAGAAGGGTATTGAAATTTTCTGATGCAGTCTAGAAGATGGATTTGTCCCAGCCATGAGAATTTGTCTTTATACAGAGCGGACCAAGTCCAAAAAAGCGTTTTGAAATAAATGAAATTAAAGATTAGAACTAAAATTTTTAAACAAAGATGGCCATTTTGTTTTTACTCTCATTTCAATATATACAGAGCGGACCAAGTCCAAAAAGCGTTTTGAAATAAATGAAATTAAAGATTAGAACTAAAATTTTTAAACAAAGATGGCCATTTTGTTTTTACTCTCATTTCAATAGAACACTAAAGTGAAGTTAGCAAGCAATAGATAGATCTTTTCGCGCTCTTTCCAACGATATGTTGTCACGTGGGTGACGTCGGTTAGGTAAGCACTTTCTATGCAAAATGGTCAACACTAAAGTGAAGTTAGCAACCAATAGATAGATCTTTTCGCGCTCTTTCCAACGATATGTTGTCACGTGGGTGACGTCGGTTAGGTAAGCACTTTCTATGCAAAATGGTGCAAATAGAATCTGCATAACTCTTGATATTATTTTTTATTGTTATCTGGGTA
>NW_007377457.1:284871-356274 GCF_000475195.1 Diaphorina citri
AGTGCAAATAACTCTTGATATTATTTTTTATTGTTATCTGGGTACACCTACAATAGGCAGGTCCTCAAAGTCGATTTTTCGGCTTGGTCCGCTCTGCCTTTTACCCATTCTATTTTCCTCACTTGTCAATTTCATTGTCCCCCCCACCGCAGCGATTAGTTCCGCGTCCGACTCCCAGGCGCAGTTGAAGGCGCGTCACAATCAGATCCGCGTCATACCTACAATAGGCAGGTCCTCAAAGTCGATTTTTCGGCTTGATCCGCTCTGCCTTTTACCCATTCTATTTTCCTCACTTGTAAATTTCATTGTCCCCCCCACCGCAGCGATTAGTTCCGCGTCCGACTCCCAGGCGCAGTTGAAGGCGCGTCACAATCAGATCCGCGTCACCAATATCAACGCAGAGCTATCCGCCATTCAGGAACGCACGGAGGCCCGTAGCAGACGTCTGGCGGAAATCAAATCCCTGCTGGCGGAAAATGACGCTTTGTCCACCCTGTCCCATGCGGTACACGAGAGAAACCTGTCCGATCGAACCCTGTCCTCGCTTGCAAATCATGGACTTTCGTCTGCAACTCACGGACTGTCCTCTCTTGCAAATCATGGATTGTCCTCCTCTATTGCAACTCATGGGCTGTCCTCTCTTGCAACTCACGGATTGTCCGCTGTCTTCTGCAAGTCACGGACTGTCCTCTCTTGCAAATCATGGATTGTCCTCCTCTATTGCAACTCATGGGCTGTCCTCTCTTGCAACTCACGGATTGTCCCACGTAATCCCCGAAAGAAGTCAAGGATTGGCCCTGAAGAGCATTGGCTATTAATCATTGTTAAAATGGTTTTTGTTAAAATATTTCGTTGAAAAAATAGGTGTACCTACTCTTAAGTTGAAGGGGGGAGAGAGAACAATTTAGATTTTAGACAAAAAGAGCATTGGCTATTAATCATTGTTAAAACGGTTTTTGTTAAAATATTTCGTTGAAAAAATAGGTGTACCTACTCTTAAGTTGAAGGGGGGAGAGAGAACAATTTAGATTTTAGACAAATTGATGAAAAAAAGATCACTCTATTTCAGCCATTCTTAACCTATGGTCCGTGGACCACTAGTGGTCCGCGAGAAGGTTTCAGGTGGTCCGCGAGAGGTGAGTAAGGAAAAAGTCATCGTGTCTCTATTTTATATAATATACCCCTAAGAAAGAAAAAAAAATCTTTCCTCTTTTCATACAACGTGCTCCTCCTAACTCCGCTCTTATCAACGATTGCATTTGTGACCTTGAAATCGAAGCAATGATATAGTACCTTGGCGTGTGTGTGTGTGCGTGTGTGTGTGTGTATGTGATAATCTCAAGTGGTCCGCGAGATTTTTGGTTTATCAATAGTGGTCCGCCAATTCTAAAAGGTTAAGAACCCCTGCTCTATTTGGACAATGAACAAAAAGAAAATGTATCTTGGGAAGAATGGGAAGCATAAGCATTCACTAAAGGCATTTTATTATTAATTAGGTTCAAATTCATAAGATACCTATGTTCACATAGAAGAGCGGTCGAAGCAATGATATAGTACCTTGGCGTGTGTGTGTGTGCGTGTGTGTGTGTGTATGTGATAATCTCAAGTGGTCCGCGAGATTTTTGGTTTATCAATAGTGGTCCGCCAATTCTAAAAGGTTAAGAACCCCTGCTCTATTTGGACAATGAACAAAAAGAAAATGTACCTTGGGAAAAATGGGAAGCATAAGCATTCACTAAAGGCATTTTATTATTAATTAGGTTCAAATTCATAAGATACCTATGTTCACATACAATTTAAAACTAACATAACGTTCTTACACTGACAGCTTCTGTTTCAGCACATTCGGCCACTCACGCTCAGACTGTCTGACAGACTTCTAGTCTCTCAGACGGTCTGAACAAGTCGGAAGCTTTTTCACCACACACGTTCCGACGGCAACAATATTAACAGGCTGTCTGACAGACTTCTAGTCTCTCAGACGGTCTGAACAAGTCGGAAGCTTTTGCGCCACACACGTTCCGACGGCAACAATATAACAGGCTGTCTGACAGACTTCTAGTCTCTCAGACGGTCTGAACAAGTCGGAAGCTTTTAAATTTATGTACATAAAATATTATAAATAGGTAGATTAGAAGATTTCATTTTATTCATATCTTGGGGGGTATTTATTCATATCCTTCATACCTATGGCATTATTACGAAACTTTAAAAGGCTTTGAAGATCAACAACACTCTTTGACTGGATTGTTTTAGTTGGTATGAATTTAATTATATTAATAAATTATTAAATTTATTTAAACTGATGGATTGCTTTTTTATTTCCCAGCTTGTTCACTTGTATTTTAAACCTTATCTACTTAGATACTAATTTAATACCCTATTTTGTCTCGCATCGAATTTTGTCCCCCGCTCATGCCTCGGGTTTTCACACCCCTCATCATATGTATATTTCTTTTTCTTAGCTGGAGCTCTACAGATGATTCTTTATACGTTCTTGAGTTATCTGCGTCTTCGTGGATGGCACTGCCTACATTGAAACATGTTGCAATGGCATCGGTTACAATGACATATCTGGCAGTGGCAGGTGTTGCAGCATGGTCTACAAATGGGTTCATGATGACAATGCATCTGTCCAGACTGCGATCCGATACGCGACGCATTGGAATTTACTTGTCGAAATCTTCTACTCCCCTGATGCCTTCTACTACTGCCATCTCTACTTGGTTGGCACCTACTCGTGTTGTAACTTCTCAACGAACTACCTTCCGAATCTTTTGGCGTTCTCAGACGATCGTAGCTTTTGTGACTTCTCTGACTGTCTACTTCTTGACTATTAAGACTCTTCTCGTAACAGTCCACGTAGTTTTGAAGGCTTTGGTTTAGATACTGCCTCAGATTGTAGAAACGGCAGATCAGCTGATTTTGTACCTGACGAAGGACGGGGATCATTGTTTTGCTCGACATTTGGTAATATTGCTGACCTGAAAGTTGTGATTAAATTGAACATTTAGAGCGGCTAAAAGATATTCCTACATTTAGGAGTTAATGAACATTGTTTTCACATGCAGTGATGTCTTACCTGCATGGTTCTTATTCGTTGTCCATGGTATGTTTAGGAGACTTGAAGTAATGAGAAAGCTATTCCGAGTCATAATCTTTTTTTTTATGTAGGTACGAACGTACTCTAACTAGCTAGCCTTTTTTACTTTCTACCTATTAGATACATATTTCCCTTCTTTCTTTCAACCTTTTTCAACCATTCCAAAAATGCCAGAAACACGTGGTACCCCAGACGGTAACTCGACCAGATATCAATCACGCGCAATGTTGCTTAACTTTTGTGATTGTTGTGAAGTACCTAGGTTTTCGACACGCTACTGCCGCTAGATTATGAGTGTTTCTGTGAACATATTTTAATGTGAAGCACATTGCATTAATCTTTTTTTATGTACGAACGTACTCTAACTAGCCAGCCTTTTTTACTTTCTATTACATATTTCCCTTCTTTCAACCTTTTTCAACCATTCCAAAAATGCCAGAAACACGTGGTACCCCAGACGGTAACTCGACCAGATATCAATCACGCGCAATGTTGCTTAACTTTTGTGATCCGTTGTGAAGTACCTAGGTTTTCGACACGCTACTGCCGCTAGATTATGAGTGTTTCTGTGAACATATTTTAATGTGAAGCACATTGCATACTCACAATAGTTTTTAGGCGTTCGTACAATCCGTGATACATCTCAGGATGAAAATCACCTCTCGGCCTTTATCCCAAGCGAGGGTGATGGAAAACAAACCAACCAACCACGTCAATTTCAAGTATCGTTTCGTTAGAACTCTGCGTGTCGTAAGTTGTGGTAAATGAGGCTGGTGGTGGTGGCGGAGGTATGAGTCCTGGGATAAAATCCGCCCCGGGTGGGAATCGAACCCACGGCCTAGCGCTTACAAGGCAGACCTACATTTAGGAGTTAATGAACATTGTTTTCACATGCAGTGATGTCTTACCTGCATGGTTCTTATTCGTTGTCCATGGGATGTTTAGAGTACAAATTTAGAGTATGGTGTTCAAAGGATGAGTCAATTAATGAAATGACCAAGGTAAAATTTATTCGTACCTATGTACCTACATACCGAGTTATTGGAGAAATTTATGATAATAATACCTATACGGTATGGGCTATTCCTAACTTATCTTACATTACGTAATAGTCATAGAACACACCTATATTCTTGACGTTCTCCAGCAAGTGTTCAATCTGTGGCGAAGTCTCCTTGTTATGATCACCCACATCTTGAAGTTCAGAGTTTATCGGAAATCCATCAGAAGAATATCGCCACTCCAGAGAACTATGCGGCCGCAAATTCAAGCTGGAACTGTGCATACGTTCAATCACAAACGACTGCTGAGGTGTTAGAGCGATGAAGTCGTTCTTTGACGGCTGACTGAATTGCATTGCCTTGGACACATGTGACTTTTCATTGAGATTCTTCTCGTCAAAATCGAAACTGCTGAATGGAATACGATTAAATGATGTTGATGAATACGAGAGTTCCGATAAATTAGTTAGGCGATGCTTTCGAAGGGTGTCGCCATTTTGCAAACTTTTCATTGAGATTCTTCTCGTCAAAATCGAAACTGCTTAATGGAATACGATTAAATGATGTTGATGAATACGAGAGTTCCGATAAATTAGTTAGGCGATGCTTTCGAAGGGTGTCGCCATTTTGCAATTGCTGTTTTGGGGGTGAATTTGAGTTTCTATTATTACTTAAATATGACTTTTGCTTTCCAGAACGAAAGTATGGCCATGCATCAAACTTTTTGTTGGGAATATGCGGACTGTTTGACTTGTGAACATTTGACTCTTGTGGAGTCTGGGCGGATGTTGTACGAAGATTTTGTTCTATCTGTATCTGATTTGTTTGGGAATTTTGTTTCTTCAATGTCCCATTTGTCTTGGGGTGTTCAACTCTGTTCAAAGACTTGATGGGTGTGAATTTATACCAAGCACTCTTTGGACTTTCAGATGAACCCTGAGACTGTTTGACTACTAAACTGCCGGGGAGAGTTGTGTTGAAACTGGGTGAATCTTTGATATCGTTCGAACTCTTCGGGTTCTGTGTACTTTGTGCATCCAGTGGGGTTTCTACTTTCTGCAAGTTTTCCAATTGTTTCATATTACGCCAACGAGGGGATACAACGGGAGATTTCGCCTCCTCTTCAGTTCTTGCAGGATATTGTGTCTCTCGTTGTTCAAATGAATTCTGCATCTGTTGAACGACGTACATATTCTCCTGCTTCTCGTTAAAACGTAAGTTTTCCAATTGTTTCATATTACGCCAACGAGGGGATACAACGGGAGATTTCGCCTCCTCTTCACTTCTTGCAGGATATTGTGTCTCTCGTTGTTCAAATGAATTCTGCATCTGTTGAACGACGTACATATTCTCCTGCTTCTCGTTAAAACGGGGGGAATTATTACGTTGACTTGAATAAGACTCGGGCGCATTCTCAAATTTTGATTTATTGATGTTTAGCAGCTTCTGGGGATCATATGGTTTCAAGTTTCGTTTCGTTACGTTAGAACCCTGAGTGTCGTAAGTTGTGGTAAATGAGGTTGGTGGTGTTTAGCAGCTTCTGGGGATCAAATAGTTTCAAGTTTCGTTTCGTTACTTTAGAACCCTGAGTGTCGTAAGTTGTGGTAAATGAGGTTGGTGGTGGTGGCGGAGGTATGAGTGCTGGGAAATAATATCGAGGTTCACCTTCATTAGAATACTGAGGATGTTCCGGTGGTATATAGCATTCGCGTGGTTCTGGAGTCTCCACGTCTTTATCACAACTATTGGCTTCGGTAAGGGTGCGGCTAACGTCTTGAAATTCGTTTTGAAGTTCCTTAAGCTCGCTAAGTATTTTTGCGGCTGGGTCGCGAAATTTGTCCGCATATCTCTTCATTTTGATATTTCCTTTTGAGTGACTGTAAGTAAAATTTACGAAGTTGTATAAGCTTTCATTTCCTTCTCAGAGTCAATACTAGGTACCTATTTCTTATTTTACCTATCACAGGCAATCCCATTATAATTGTGTTAGGTACATTCTTATCTAAAAATCTGGTATCTCGCAGTCCCCAAGTCCTAAATCAATCGGACTACCTACCTACCTATAAACTCCGTTCCACCTACCTTGCGCTCAGTTCATTAGCTTTGCCGCCACAATACTTTAACGCATTATGCCAATGAACATCCGAGATAGTGATGTGCTTCGGTTCCTCAGCAAGTGGCTGGTTCTGATCTGTATCGTCCGGAGAATAATTTTCAAACTGTATAGATTTTCCCCATTTGGACTTGAGTTGTTGAGCGATTTGTTCAAACTCTTTGCTCTCCAGTGATTTTTTGCTATCAGGCAGGTCTGTTTCGTCCAGTGCAATTAGATGATCTAAACTGATGACGGTTTTTACCGGAGCTGCTGATGTGTTTTTCTGTGGCTCACTATGACTCAAGCTAGGATTGTGAGGATTCTGAGTAGCTTTTGTAGGACCCAAAACTAGGACTCCTATTCTATTGTCTTTGAGAAGTTGTAGGGGAGGAAGTTTGATTATTTCATCCTTGTCGTTTAGCTGTACTTCATGTACAAGTAGTTTGATTCTGTCACTTGCTTTGTATTTTGGTTGGGAAGTTTCAGCTGAATCACCTTTATTCCGTTCTTCTAAAGTTTTTGATGGTTCCAGGTTGAATCTTACCTTGTTGCAAGATTTGTTTTGAGTCTTCTTTGCCTCGCTATTTTCTGATGTTTTGTTTGCTTGACTTCTTTGAGAATCCTTTTTTTCAACTGTATCATTTGTTTTATTTTCACTTTGAAATTGTTTGTTCAAGTGATTCCCATGAGAAGAACTCTTTATTACTGTATCTTTTTCATTTTCAGATGTTTTGTTTGATGGATTGTTCTTTTTCTTATTTTCAAAATGTTTAACTCTACATTTTGTTTTACTCCTGTGGGTCTTTCTTTTTGATTTTTGAACCGTATTCTTGGAAGGTTCTACCAACATTTCGTCGAGTAACATGTCCCATTCTTTTGTGAGGGGTTCAGCGCTTTTCTTGGCTCTCTTTTGCTTTTCTCTGTCGACACTTTTTGTTTTGTTTCCTCTCAATTTGTATGACCAAGTCCTCTGTGGTGTCTTTTTATTTTTGATCACCAATGTGTCCGAACTGGGCGTTGATTTTTTTCGTACTTTGAAATTTGATTTTGACCTCTTTTCTCTGTTATGTTGGTTGGTAGTAATTTCACATAAGGTACCTGAACTGCTAACTTCCAGGAGGTAGGTCCGTAAAGGGTCGTTATTTTTTCGCGGACTTTTCGAAAACTCGCACACAATTCTGGAATTTAAAACAAGATAGGAATGTCAGAACTATAGTTTTATGTTTTCCCCTAGTAATTACTTGTCTGCTAGACACGAGTACAGTGTAGGTACCTACAGTCCTACACATTGGTGTAGAATAGAATATACCTTGTTTATTCTGCTCGAATGAGACTAAAAGGTCCCTTTACCCCTAGCAGTTTAAACAAGGTCTCGTGTATTTTATGGGTTTAATAACATAGGTAATATACCTAATAACAAAAGTTTAGGACAGAAGACCTTCTTTGAAAATACTGTAGTTGATTTATTTATCCTGCTCGAATGAGACTAAAAGGTCCCTTTACCCCTAGCAGTCTAAACAAGGTCTCGTTTATTTTATGGGTTTAATAACATAGGTAATATACCTAATAACAAAAGTTTAGGACAGAAGACCTTCTTTGAAAATACTGTAGTTGATTTACTAACAATTTTGTTAATTTGTCAAGGAAATTAAATAACCTATTTACCTTTTACACTTTTGCTTCTTCACCATCTTGCTTACTATCAATTTAGAGGTCTTACAGACAATTTAAAACTCATTCTCGTAAGTCGAACACTTGGACCTCAGTTTTTGTATGGCATTCACACAAAGATTTTATTCAACGAACTTTTTGTCTTGTTCAGGTTATGTATGGTGTTTGGATAAAATTGGTGAGAAAAGTTTATTTTGGCATTCACACAAAGATTTTATTCAACGAACTTTTTGTCTTGTTCAGGTTATGTATGGTGTTTGGATAAAATTGGTGAGAAAAGTTTTGAAATCCAGAATGAAAAATCAACACGGACCTTTCAATGGGGATATTTTCCAGCCACTTCGATTCGCTTTCAATGAAGAAGGAAAACTATCTATGAACGACAGGTCGGTGTCAAGATAGCAAGAAAACCGAGAAATAAGAGAACTGGAATAGGTCCAAATTTTCTTCTGTACGTACCGTAGATGAATGGTAGACACGTCCCATCTCTGTGGCCGAGTGGTCCGGCCAGGGCGAAAATTTTCTAACCAAACTTTTCCGTTCTTGGATAGGCGATATAGGCATTGATATAAAAGAATAGATACGCCTTATGAGTAGTCGAGGTGCTGGATTTGAATTCCGGCCAGGGCGAAAATTTTCTAACCAAACTTTTCCGTTCTTGGATAGGCGATATAGGCATTGATATAAAAGAATAGATACGCCTTAAGACTTGAAGTAATGAGAAAGCGATTCCGAGTCAAAATCTTTTTTTTATGTACGAACGTACTCTAACTAGCCAGCCTTTTTTACTTTCTATTACATATTTCCGTTCTTTCTTTCAACCTTTTTCAACCATTCCAAAAATGCCAGAAACACGTGGTACCCCAGACGGTAACTCGACCAGATATCAATCACGCGCAATGTTGCTTAACTTTTGTGATCCGTTGTGAAGTAGGGTGAATGTACCAGTAGTCGACTTTACACCAGTAGTCGATCACTCGGTCATGTTTAGTTAATTTTAAGCTATAAACGTATATCCTATTTAATTTCTGATAAAATTTTTTGAATATTCGTGTTGTTTTGATACTACTGTAAAAAAAGGCGCCAAATTCAAATTTTTCTTCATTATAAAAAATCATTTTGAAAAAAAAAATTCGGTGTGTTTTTGGAATTTGCAGAGGGAGGATGTGTTTTGTGCAGTTTCAAGACACGATCTTGGCAAAGAGTTTTTTCTCGATTCCCGTTATGTAAAGTGTTCAAAGTGTGTGTAAAGTGAAAATATAAGGTGTGAACTTCATTTTAAACTTCACTTTTCATTGGTAAGTGTATTATTTAATCATTTATTAAGTAATTAATTATTGATCAACATTAAAAACAGGTTTTTTCCACATTTTCAAAAGTCGATCACTTTTGATCATCATTATAACCAGTGGTTTCAATTCTCGACCGAACTTTGATTTGATCGAAACATGGTAATTCCATAAACGATCAGTCTGATCGACTACTAATACATGGTGTTTTTATATTCGATAATTCCTGGGAAATAATATCGAGGTTCACCTTCATTAGAATACCGTACTGAGGATATTTCGGTGGTTTAAAGCATTCCCGTGGTTCTGGAGTCTCCACAAAGACTGCCAGCACATTTTTTACAGCAATAAACTGATAAAATCTTGTAAACGGTGCCTTGAAAATTGGGCTTCACTTTACGATGTTCAGTCTGAATCCACTGCTTGTAAAACCTCCTTGTACAAACCAAAGAGGTTCGTATCAGTGACGTAACGAGAATCATGTTTATTTTTGAAGTTTCGGGTTTTTTGGGGCAAAAGGTAGGGTCCTATCCGACTTTTTTGTCAATCTTTTTTTATTAATTTCCTTTCTTATCTCTTATCAGATTTATCGGTGATCGGTGTAGTTATGCTTTTGCTTCATAAATAGTGCTTTATCGTTTTAGTTCAGTAAAGTTGAGCATTTTGTCTTTCAAAGCGTAGGTTTCCAGCTCTCAGCCATGGTAAGTTATGAAGTTATTTTTGTCGAACTCAGAAGAGTTCTGTTGCTGTCTTATCAATCAGTAAGATCTACTGTTAAATCTCACAGGAACAAACAATTGAATCACCTACCTAGGTACAACATGTCAATCTTGTACATTGTTTGTTTCATGACATGAGTGACCCTATTTTTTGTGGAACACAGATCAGTAGGTGTTCTACGTTAGTACCACATAAACTAAACACCCCTTTTCTTCAGCTTGGAATCTAAGAGGTATAGGTACACTTACAAAATTATACGTCCAAAATGATAAGATCCTACCCATGTGTCTTGGTCATGATATGTAAAGATACCTTCTAAATAATATAATCCTAAACCAATATTAGGTGTACCTAAAATTGAAAAGATGATCCTAGGTATCCAACAAACACACTGAAAGGTTATTTTTATTTTAACTTGGACATCAAGTTTGTAAAAAAAAAAATCTCATTTTAAAATAATTACTGCATCTAGTTTTGGGTACCTACATTTTTTATATGATAGAGCTTATCCAATGTAAATTTTGTATTATTTTCCAGAGTTTCTTTGGGTTTGGTCAGAGTGCAGACATTGAAATTAAATTGGATGGAACCGACACAAGGAAGTTGGCTGATATCAAGTCAGATGATGGAAAGAAAGAAAGGTTCTATTTGTATTATGATGGAGAAAGTGTCACTGGACAGGTAAGGAAAAAAATAAACAACCAACTAAACAATAAAAGCATAGCAGTGGGAAAAAAGGTAGCAAACACTTTCATTGTTTACTTATTCATGTTGGCATTTGGCAGTATAAAAATATTGGGTACTTGTGCAGAAGTCATGTCTATGGAATATTGCTAACAAAGGAACTGGCACAAACAAGCAGTGACCAGTGTTATTATAGGGTTAGGTTAAATACAAAAAGGAGCATTTCTTTTCCACGGATGTGACTTCTGCATAATTACCAAATATTGCTAGAAATATTCTGGATAGTTATTTAGGGTATTTTTTTTTTTTTTTTTTAGGTTTGTTTTTCAAAATGCTATAAAAGAAATGCTATTTGAGGTATGGTCATGATTTTTTCTTTATTTGAAAGGTAATTGTTTGCCATTTAGTGTTTGAACTCTGAATAAAATTTTGGGTAAATGGGCGCTGTGGATAGATCTAATGAAACTCAGTGTAGAAAATCCAATTTTTGACCACTTTTTCCATAATCTGAAGCTGTATATCTGCAAAAACGGTGTATGATGTCTTCCAAGTGCTCCAAAGTTTATTTTTTTATCACCATAAACTAATGATTTTACACATATCCCAAAAGAAAATCCTCCAAAGGTGTCAAATCACACGATTGAGGGAGGGAAATTAGGAAGGAAATTTAGCAAAATTATGTGCTAACAAAACAAAAAATTAAACCAAATGTTTCACATCTTTTGAGTTTTTTCTTTATTTGAAAGGTAATTGTTTGCCATTTAGTGTTTGAACTCTAAATAAAATTTTGGGTAAATGGGCGCTGTGGATAGATCAAATGAAACTCAGTGTAGAAAATCCAATTTTTGATCACTTTTTCCATAATCTGAAGCTGTATATCTGCAAAAAAGGTGTATGATGTCTTCCAAGTGCTCCAAAGTTTATTTTTTATCACCATAAACTAATGATTTTACACATATCCCGAAAGAAAATCCTCCAAAGGTGTCAAATCACATGATTGAGGGAGGGAAATTAGGAAGGACATTTAGCAAAATTATGTGCTAACAAAACAAATTAAACCAAATGTTTCACATCTTTTGAGCTATTGGAGGGGCCCATATAACCCATAAGTATTCAAACACTAAATGGCATACTTTTAGCTTTCCAATAAACAAAACATCATGACTCATGACCATACTTCAAATACTATAATTATGTCTAATAACCCATAAGTATTTAAACACTAAATGGCAATGGCATACTTTTAGCTTTCCAATAAACAAAACATCATGACTCATGACCATACTTCAAATACTATGTCTTTATAGCAATAGCAGTTTAATTATGTCTTTATAGCAGTTTAAAAAACAAACCTCTAAAAAAAACACCCTATATAAGGCCTGGGACTACAGATTCTGATAAGTGGGTATCCAGGCAATCCCATTATAATTGTGTTAGGTACATTCTTATCTAAAAATCTGGTATCTCGCAGTCCCCAAGTCCTAAATCAATCGGACTACCTACCTACCTATAAACTCCGTTCCACCTACCTTGCGCTCAGTTCATTAGCTTTGCCGCCACAATACTTTAACGCATTATGCCAATGAACAAAAAAAAAACACACCCTATATAAGGCCTGGGACTACAGATTCTGATAGTTTCTTTTTGTCTGTGAGTATGCATCACACTGAAACAAGTATGCTCAGATTTGAAGAAGTGATTAAATTGAGCTGTTCAAACTAATCCGTTTTCTTTTTGTCTGTGAGTATGCATCACACTGAAACAAGTATGCTCAGATTTGAAGAAGTGATTAAATTGAGCTGTTCAAACTAATCCTTTTTTGTTCCAGGTGAATATTGTGTTGAAAAAACATGGCAGTAAACTAGAACATCAAGGTATCAAAATAGAATTTATTGGACAGATAGAATTGTACTATGACCGAGGGAACCATCATGAGTTTGTGTCATTAGTGAAAGAATTAGCCCGACCCGGAGAGCTCATACAGAACACAACCTACAAGTTTGAATTTCTAAATGTTGAAAAACCCTATGAATCTTATACAGGATCAAATGTTAGACTGAGGTAAGATTTGAAGCAGAAAAAAATAGGACTTTTTTTTTTATTTGACCAAAAAAATCTTGGTCAATGCTGACTTTTTTATGTGAAAAATAAAAGGAAGAAATGTTCAACTTGGTTACTGACCAAAGAGGACCAGGTTTTTTCTTGGTTAAAATTTTTGATCATTTTTTTTTTCAATGTTTTCTTATGGCCAAAAAATTAAAATCTAGGGAAAATGCCTTTTTCCTTTATGTGAACAAAAAATTGGATTTTCAGAGCATAAAAAGTGACTAGAAAATCTTGGTCAACAAAAAAAGTGACTAGAAAATCTTTTTGGTCACATAAAAAAATAAGAAAAAAAAAGAAAAAACATTATTTCTTGAATTTTTACTGAGAGGTTAGCTTTCCGTTAGAATTAGAAAAATAATGTCCCTACAACTGATTCGTCCATAACAACCTCTAGGTATTTAGTTTGAACCTGCTGTTCAATTCAAATCTATTAACTACTTCCTATCCTCTTCCAATGCTTCTGCTCACTTCCTAACATTCAATTCAATTATTTAGAGTCTACAGGGTGTATCAAAAATTCCAATACCTTTACACAATTCTTATTAATATTGTAGCCATTGAATCATTTCTCCCCCTATTTATCAGTTTGGATGTTGTTGTTGTTTTTTTTTAACCTTTTTACCTTTAAACCTGTTTCTTATCACTTTGAAATGATAGTCAAGCAACATTTTGTGTGATTCGTATGTACGACCATCTGAGATAATTTGTGCTGTTGGCTATTTGAGGAGCTCTGAGCCTTGTTAGGACAATTGAGTTGGTTGAAATTCAAGCATAAAAGTCAATGACCTAAAGAGCGGGCTAATCTTTTTATATTTAGGAAAAATGAAGATTATTCCAAAGGAAGCCCATCTCATATTGGAAGTGAAACAAACCTACAAACCCTCTAATAGACTCTCTATCATTGTCATAGATTTTTTTTTTTTTTTTTTTTTTTTTTTTTTGCAGGTGACTACGCGCTAAAGTTGTGCCTCTACACTTCAAATGTGAGACAAGCCTTTATTGTTTTTTTTTTTTTTAACCTTTTTACCTTTAAACCTGTTTCTTATCACTTTGAATTGATAGTCAAGCAACATTTTGTGTGGTTCGTATGTACGACCATCTGAGATAATTTGTGCTGTTGGCTATTTGAGGAGCTCTGAGCCTTGTTAGGACAATTGAGTTGGTTGAAATTCAAGCATAAAAGTTCGTTCCGGGAAAAGCGTATAAACCCTGTATTACTGAATTTTTCTTTTTTCGCCTTCAGGTATTTACTCCGAGTAACCTTGGTCCGGAGGTAATGTTATTAAATGAATTGCCATAGACCTGAGCTGTTTTCTCCTCAGTCGACACAAACTGTCTTGGAAGGGTATGTAGTCCCCGATCATTCGAACGGGGAGCTTGAATCAAGTTATCTCTCGTGAAAAATCTTCCCCATGATTAATTCGAGAAACATGATGTTATTAAATGAATTGCTATAGAAAAGAGTTTTTAGCTCCGAAATAACCACTGCACACTGGAATAAGAATAGTTTTTTCAGGAAGTAGAATTTAAAACAAAATAGCATTAACATTATTTTCCAAGCCTGATCAATGATATTTGTACTTTGCCCTATTGTCTTAGAATGGAGGCATTAATAAATTGTACCTACCTAACATGAACTTTTTTTTACGAAGAGAGATGTCCGTGTTTGCTGTCTCATGTTGACATGAAGTTTGGGGTTATTTTTGTACGATTTACAATCTCCTGTTGGATCATTTGAGTCGTATTTTTCCTTTCGGAATTTTCCCTCTTTTGAAGCTTACCCTCTTTTGGTGTGATAGCGCATGTACTAAACAACTAAACCATAGGAAATCCAAGATGACGCGCCTTCAAAATCGTTTCCTCAAGGAAAATACAACTTTGATTGGCCCAAAAGAATTTTTTCAACCTTCTTGGCTCAACATTCAGTTTAATTCTTTTAAAGACCAAGCACAAGGCCTTACGATGGTTGACTGCGGTTCAGGACGAGCCAGCCAATTTAACATGGCTAGAACTAGAGACCGGTGTATAGCAGATATAAAAAGATATCTTTTCTTTATTCTGCTATCGCCATTCGGCGAAAGCTAACGCTAAAGCCGCTAAAACAACAACAACAGTTTCGTCTGCGTTTAAGATACCATCACGTCACGTCACGTGTTATGAGGAGTCAGAAAGATGTAGTTCAAAGTTTTTCCATAATATTGTAGGTAATTTCGTTTAGGGACAGCCACACCACCATCATGTCACATGAAGTCATGGGGACTATCGGGAGTCAGAAAGATGTAGTTCAAAGTTTTTCCATAATATTGTAGGTAATTTCGTATTTCAAGTATCGTTTCGTTAGAACTCTGCGTGTCGTAAGTTGTGGTAAATGAGGCTGGTGGTGGTGGCGGAGGTATGAGTCCTGGGAAATAATATCGAGGTTCACCTTCATTAGAATACCGTACTGAGGATATTTCGGTGGTTTAAAGCATTCCCGTGGTTCTGGAGTCTCCACAAAGACTGCCAGCACATTTTTTACAGCAATGCAAATGCAGCTTCTGGGGATCATATGGTTTCAAGTTTCGTTTCGTTACGTTAGAACCCTGAGTGTCGTAAGTTGTGGTAAATGAGGTTGGTGGTACCGTACTGAGGATATTTCGGTGGTTTAAAGCATTCCCGTGGTTCTGGAGTCTCCACAAAGACTGCCAGCACATTTTTTACAGCAATAAACTGATAAAATCTTGTAAACGGTGCCTTAAAAATTGGGCTTCACTTTACGATGTTCAGTCTGAATCCACTGCTTGTGAAACCTCCTTGTACAAACCAAAGAGGTTCGTATCAGTGACGTAACGAGAATCATGTTTATTTTTGAAGTTTCGGGTTTTTTGGGGCAAGAAAATTGGGCTTCACTTTACGATGTTCAGTCTGAATCCACTGCTTGTAAAACCTCCTTGTACAAACCAAAGAGGTTCGTATCAGTGACGTAACGAGAATCATGTTTATTTTTGAAGTTTCGGGTTTTTTGGGGCAAAAGGTAGGGTCCTATCCGACTTTTTTGTCAATCTTTTTTTATTAATTTCCTTTCTTATCTCTTATCAGATTTATCGGTGATCGGTGTAGTTATGCTTTTGCTTCATAAATAGTGCTTTATCGTTTTAGTTCAGTAAAGTTGAGCATTTTGTCTTTCAAAGCGTAGGTTTCCAGCTCTCAGCCATGGTAAGTTATGAAGTTATTTTTGTCGAACTCAGAAGAGTTCTGTTGCTGTCTTATCAATCAGTAAGATCTACTGTTAAATCTCACAGGAACAAACAATTGAATCACCTACCTAGGTACAACATGTCAATCTTGTACATTGTTTGTTTCATGACATGAGTGACCCTATTTTTTGTGGAACACAGATCAGTAGGTGTTCTACGTTAGTACCACATATACTAAACACCCCTTTTCTTCAGCTTGGGATCTAAGAGGTATAGGTACACTTACCAAATTATCCGTCCAAAATGATAAGATCCAACCCATGTGTCTTGGTCATGATATGTAAAGATACCTTCTAAATAATATAATCCTAAACCAATATTAGGTGTACCTAAAATTGAAAAGACACAGATCAGTAGGTGTTCTACGTTAGTACCACATAAACTATAAACACCCCTTTTCTTCAGCTTGGGATCTAAGAGGTATATATAGGTACACTTACCAAATTATCCGTCCAAAATGATAAGATCCAACCCATGTGTTTTGGTCATGATATGTAAACCAAAAGTTTTTTTTGAAAATAAGATTCTCAACCGCTGCACCGGCTAGAGTCCACCGGTTGATGAACACTGGTGGATTGGTGGATTAAGTTTGTAAAAAAATCTCATTTTAAAATAATTACTGCATCTAGTTTTGGGTACCTACATTTTTTATATGATAGAGCTTATCCAATGTAAATTTTGGGTTTCTTAAGAGCCGAAATGGGGATAAAGTGGGGACTGAAATGGGACGAGGGAGGGATAGAAATGGCAATGTTGGGGACTCAGCAAGCAAAAACTTTTGGCTCCTATCCAAAGAAACCGTACCTTGACATCTCTGCCCTATTTATTCCACCACTTTTTTTATTGCTTTCTTCTCCTCTTCAGGTCCTGTTCCCGTTTGTGTAATATTGGTCCACGTGTGAAAATCCAGACAGAAAACAATATTGGCTTTCGAATATTAGAAAGAAAGCCAGCCGTTCAGTAAATCTGCCCCGGGCGGGAATCGAACCCGTGGCCTAGCGCTTACAAGGCAGACGCGTTACCAACCAAGCTAACTAGGCTGGCTTTGAAATGGACATTTTCTCCTACGATTTTTACTTTCCAACTTTCTATATTTCTCCTCTGAAGTTTTTCGTTTGCAATATGAGTGTCAACTTTTGTGATTTTGTTTTCTAACTTAGAGGCCCGAAGAGTACCCTCCCTCCCACCTCTCTTTCTCTCTCTTCATGGTGAGATTTCGCCATTTCTTTCTGTCCTAGATTGGAGAGAGATATATTGAGAAAGACTTAGAGGAGGATGGAAGATATATATTATGTATTTTACATGTGTGCTGACGCTGAGTATATTATGTAGAATAGGGAGAAAGAGAGAGAGAGAAGAGTTTTTTAGGTTTGTGTCTTGGTATTTCGCTGCGGAATTTCACAATCAGGATTTTCTCATCTAAAAATAGGTAAGTATAATATACCAACCTTATGTACATAATACCTACCTAGGTATATAGGTGCCTAAAAAAATCTCGTAAGAATATCTGCACTGCCCCAAACTAACTTCCCAACTTTAGAGAGAGAGAGAAAGAGAGAGAGTAAGGGAGAGAGAGAGAGAGAGAGAGAGAGAGACGTGTTATCATATCCGTAACCCATTCATCACCGTTGACCCAGAAAAACAACCGCCATGTTTATTCCGAACCCCCCGATATTGAAAATGAGTTTTCCATCGCTGAACAACAATAACAACCATCATCATAACAACAACAATCATAACAGCATGAACAACAAAAACAACAACAACAACAACATGGATAGGGATAGCAGAAACAACGAGAACAACAACAACAATCATAACAACAACAACAACACCACCAATAGGGATAGTAGAAACAACGAGAACAACACCACCAATAGGGATAGCAGAAACAACGAGAACAACAACAACAATCATAACAATAACAACAATAATAACATGAACAAGGGCAACAACAACAATAACATGAACAACAAGGAGGACAAGTTGGAGATAAATGGAGAAAAATTGAACAACCCTAACAACACTGCGAGTGAATTAACATAACCATTTCTATGATAGATTTATACAGGGTGTCCACACAAATTTGTTTGAACGGAAACGAGATTTCTACCTGATAAAGCTCTTAGGTCGTATACCTATCTCTAACGACAATAAAATTACCCAACCATCGATGTTGTTGCGGATCGGCCCGAAACCGAAGAGAGAAGGCAGACGGGATAAGAGAAAGCTATAGCCGTATCGAGAACGAACCCCATCTGTTTAGCACAACACCTAATAATAATGTTAGACCTTTTTCAAAGCAATTTTGAAGACACCCGGGAAACGATATTAAACAAAAAACAATTTTCAAAGTCATCCCATAATATCTCGGGTGGATAGACTTCCAATCCCAGCTCAACACAATTATCTGATGGGACAAAACTTTATGAATTATGACTATGGGTCCTAGGAATGGGACTGTAGGTCATAGGAATGGGACTATAAGTCATAGGAATGGGACTGCAGGTCATAGGAATGGGACTATAAGTCATAGGAATGGGACTGTAGGTCATAGGAATGGGACTATAAGTCATAGGAATGGGACTATGAGTAGTCCATAGGAAGAGAGCTATGGGTGATCTATATTAGGTAGGGGTTGTGTTGTGTCATTTGAAGTTGTTTTATATTTTTGGGAAGTTGATTGGAATTTTTGGGTTGATTGGAATTTTTATTATTCAGGCCAAGCAGTTCAGAAATCCGGATGTAGATGTAAAAGAAGCAAACAAGGATAATATTGGTAGAGTTTATGTACCTATACGGTATAGTGTGACTTCTGTGACCATCCACAAGCATTCAAAAAAAGAAGAAGACGAGGAAGAGGAAGAAGAAAAAGAAGAAGCAGGAGAAGGAGAAGTAGACCCCAATAGAAAACACCCAATAGAGTCAATAGACCATCACAATAGAAAGGGAACAAACTCAAACAAGCCAAAGAAATTCATCACATGATCCACATTACAAGACAATATAAATGCAGACAAAAAGAAATACCCACTCTGGACAGCAATCAACAAAAATGCCACCACCAAAACGGAGAAAAAAAAAGCATTCAAAAGAACTCTACATTTGCCCAATACCACCAAACAATAGAGAAAAGAGAAGAGCAAACAATGAAAAACCAAGCGAAGATGTGCGTGAAATTGAAGGAAATTATCCCAAACAGATAAGGTTCGTTCTCGGAACGGCTGGCTTTCTTCTATCCTGTCTTCCTTCTCTCTTCGTTTCCGATTCCGAAAGGCAAACACCCGTTTCCTAAAGCAAGAGAGTCATCAGCCAGTTTCTTTCTCAGAATTTCCTTCATTATTAGTATTATTGACGTCAAGATCTTTGTCAAGAAGCGATATGGATGTGCCATAAAGACGTCGCGTCGTATAATGAAAAATAATTCCATTTCAAATATTTCAATATCTTATGAATAACATTGTGTTTCGAGTTTTCACCCCTCGAAAGAGATTGTTTGAACATTTTAAAAGCTAAGACAATTGGAGAGTTAACCCTTTGAGTCTTGCGTGTCTCCTTTGAAGGTCATTCTCATCAAAAGGCACTTCTGTTTAGTTTAACCCACTGAAAATATTTCTTGTCCTTCGTGGGACATCTCTTAGGGCGTTAACATAGACTTCTATTAAAACAGACGTTGGAATTTAATGGAGACGGTCCTAACCTAAAGAGAATCTTGTTATTAATGGTTCGATTTACATTTCTTCTTCTTGTTTTACTTTCTTCCTTTTTTCTTCATTATTTTATGTTTTTGTTTTGCGAGTGTGCTAATGCTACTCTGGACTGTTTCTTTTCTTTTAAAAGTTTATTTTTATCAATATTTTAATGATGACTGACGGAAGATTTTTTAACAATGTTTTAATGTTTAATCTATGTGTTGTATATTTTATTCCAAAATTGGCTAGTTTAAATCAAGTTGATTACTTTTTCCATATCGAAATTAAATTGGTCTAATAATTACCTATCTATCTGTATTTAATAGTTTAGACCGCGAGGGTAAGTAAAGAAAATCCCGTCACATTGGGATATTTACATTAACCCTTTCACCCCCGACTTATTTTAGGACCTGAGTCTTTAATTTTTTCTGATCAGGTATTATTATTTGGGCTATAAATCAGGACTCTACAAAGTTTCATGGTCTCCTAGGACTACTGAACAAAATTCGATTGGGCTATAAATCAGGACTCTACAAAGTTTCATGGTCTCCTAGGACTACTGAACAAAATTCGATGTGGAGACAAAACCAGACAAGTAAGCCAAGTGAATTTTACTTACATCTTAGATCACAAAAGAAACGTCTGAAAAGCACTGAGAAGAGAACATTTGGGCTATAAATCAGGACTCGACAAAGTTTCATGGTCTCCTAGGACTACTGAACAAAATTCGATGGGGAGACAAAACCAGACAAGTAAGCCAAGTGAATTTTACTGACATCTTAGATCACAAAAGAAACGTCTGAAAAGCACTGAGAAGAGAACTTAATTTTTGTCGATAGGTCTAGGCTCTAGGATGATATATCCCACTTTCAAAAATAATGATTCTGTGGGACGTATTGTCCCTTTAGGGGTGAAAGGAAGCCCATTTTTTCCAAATGATATATCCCACTTTCAAAAATAATGATTCTGTGGGACGTATTGTCCCTTTAGGGGTGAAAGGAAGCCCATTTTTTCCAACCCATTTCCTGTTCGATTCCAGGACCGAACGTATTCAATGAGAACGAGACCATTGCCAAGTACGAGATCATGGACGGAGCCCCGGTGCGCGGGGAGAGTATTCCAATCCGTGTGTTTCTGGCGGGTTACGACCTGGCCCCCACGATGCGAGACATCAACAAGAAGTTCTCCGTCAAATATTTCCTCAACCTGGTGCTCATGGACGAGGAAGACAGACGCTACTTCAAGCAACAGGTAGATTACAATATCTCTCGTTGCAGTTCTGAGACGACTTCTTCATATTTATCTTCCTTTGAAAAAAAAAAAAAAAAAAATCACAATATGTATTGACTGATAGCAATGATAGTGTACAAGAAGACGTAGATAACTTCAAACTCTTAATTTTCCTCAAACACTATATTCCTAACTACGTCCTCAAATATTTCTATTCCAAACTCTTAACTTTCCTCAAACACTATATTCCTAACTACGCCCTCAAATATTTCTAATCCAAACTCTTGACTTTCCTCAAACACTATATTCCTAACTACGTCCTCAAATATTTCTATTCCAAACTCTTAACTTTCCTCAAACACTATATTCCTAACTTGGAAGAAACTAATTTCTATAATATTTTGAGTTACCTACCTATTTCCAAACATTACACCTGTCGCTTTCTCAAATTTTGGTGGTTTTAAAGAAAATTTGAACTTTTTAAATGTAAAAATCTCGTCAATCATGTGTGTTATCAGAAAAAATAATAAAAATTGCTCTCAAATTCGAAGAAGCAAAAAAAAAAAAAAAAAAAAAAAAAACGCGGAATTTTTGGAACCTCCTTATCTCGTCTTCCTTCTCTTCGACTTTGGGACGATAAGACCTTAGCAGTTACATCTTCCTCTATCAAACCTCTTGAAAAAAAAGCTTATGTCACAATAGTTATTACAATCCACAATAGTAATGCAGTAGTGAGCATAATACGTATACGGGCAGTAGGTATTGTATTGATAGAATGACTTAGCCGCAATGCTGATAAAATATTGGAGGAGGAAGAGAAGAAGAAGAAGAAGATAGGAAGAGGAGGAGATGGAGGAAAAGAGGAAGAAGAAGGAGAAAGATTAAAATAAGAAAAACTTCAGGGGGAGGAAGAAAAAGAATAGAACAAATGAAGGATAGAAATAGGTACTATAAGATTTTTTGGGAGAAGGAATAAAGAGGAATAGAGAAAAGAAATGGGAGGTGCGGAACTAGGACAAAGAAGAAAAAAATAGAAGAGGGAGGAGAGAAAGAGAATGAAAACGTGTAAGAATTTGGAGAAGGAGAAAGAAAACAAGAAACAAAGAAATGGGAGGAAAGACAGAAACAAAATTAATAAAAGAATAAAATGTAATAATAAAAAAAAGAATACAGAGAGAAACACAAAGAATAAGAAGGAAAAAGGGAGAGATATGAAGAAAAAAGATAGGAGAAATAATAATAATAAAAAAAATCGGAGAAGAAGGAGAAAAAATCGGAAGAAGATAAATGAAAAGAGACAATAAGAGAAGAAGAAAAAGAGATGAGAAAGAAAGGGGATAAAAGGAAGGTCGGAGAGCGAGAGAGAGAGAGAGAGAGAGAGAGAGAGAGAGAGAGGAGTGTCCTCAAAGACTTCTATTTCAACATTTTTCAACTTTCTCCAAACACTATTCCCAACTCCATCTTCCTCATTATATCGCGTTCTTGAAAAGCATGACATAACTCCAAACATTCCAACGAGTATACAGAACACTTCCAACGCCACCATCCATGAGGAATATATTAAAAAGAGGAAGAGAAGGAGGAGGAGGAGAAAGAGGAGGAAGGAAGAGGAGGAGATAAATGAGAAAGGCTAAGAGGAGGAGAACGAATACGGGAGAGATGGATGAGAAAAACTGAAATGAAGAGAAGGAAAAGGGGGACATGGATAAGAAAGACCAAAAGAAGAAGAAGAAGAAGAAGAAGAAGAGGAGAAGGAGGTGGAGGAACAGAATGACGAGAGAAAAAAGCGATGGAGAAAATAAAGAATGGATGTTTGAAAAATCAAGAATGTGAAATGGTTGAGGAAAATATCTTACCTCTGAACAGTCAGAAGAGAAGTTATTTGATTAGTGATCGAATCGGCTCCGAAAATGATATTTAAAAAAGACTTAAAGATCTGACTTTGTCGGAAAAATGGAATCGGTTGATCGGACTTGTAGCTCAACGGAGAGGAGATCTTATGGTCCCGAAATCAAAGAATGGAGGACAGGATAGAAAGCCAGCCCTCCTGAGGACGAACTTTAACGAATCGAATCCACTACCTAGCGCTTACAATAATTGTAATTATTACAAGGTATAATCGCGGTACCCTCCAACCTAGGCAAGCACCTAGCAGAAATTGGGTCTTTTTTTGGCTCCAAATGAGTTCAGAGGGCTTTAAGATCAGCCTATTTTTATTCCAAATGTTCCTCCCACCATTTCGACCCTAGAATAAAGAAATGGAGGGTCATTAAAATAAAATAATACACAAAGTCTGACATTATTATGACTTAGTGGTGGATGAAGTATGAAGATAAGACACTGAGAGATGACAGGGCAGTGGCGGAGGGTAGGGAAGGAAAAGTCAGGGTATCGGGTTCGATGCCCAGAATCGACAAAAGAAAATAATACTTAGTACCTACCTACCTATTCCAATTGTACCTACTACCAACCTCTGTGGTGCAGTGGTTAGCACGGTGGGCTTTGAACCTGGAGGTTGGTTGTTCGAGTCAAAGCAAAGTCATGAAATTTAGCGTAGTGTATTAAGTGGGGAACGACATTTGTGACAAGCAGTTATGCTTAACACAGGTAAAATTCCTGTTTCAATTGCACCTATAAAATGGAAAGTACATACTAGGTAATTGTGTATTTTCAGTTCTTACCCAGCTAATAAGGGACATACTACGGAATGGGCATTTGGACATGCTAGGAAACAGACGCTTTTTTACCTATCCCAATGTAGTAGGTAAATGTTTAATCACCACAAAAAAAAAAGAAAAAAAAGAAGAAGGCTGTGTGGTGAAACAAAAGGCAGGTTTAATTTTCTTTTCTTTTTGTGCTCTACCTGTCTCTCCACTACTGCTCTTCTAAAAATCTACAAATCCACCACTGGTTTTCTAAAAGGACAAAGATAGAGAGACAGCAATAAAGACAGAGCAAGAAGACCACCATCTAAACTTTTAAATGCTAGATATTTAAGAACTAACATTCCTGTAGTTAAAGATAGATTGAGAACCAAACCTGTACCTTATAACTCATTCTCTCTCTCTCTCTCATTATTATGTCAATTTTGGTTGGTTTATCGAAACATGTCTGGTGTTATGGAGTGTGAACATCATTAACGAAGCATGATACTGATTCTTAATGTTCTATTTATAATCTAAACTAGTGGAAAGCCAGGCCTTGTTAGCTTGAACCGAATCTGCCTGCGTTAGTCCCTACCTATATATGTACGTACCTACCTACATATTATATATACAACCTTTCCTGTGTTCCTAGAGCTTATGTAGTATTTTTTCCTATAATTAGCTATCAAAGACATAAATCTGGAAAGTGCCTCAAAAAAAAAAAAAAAAAAAAAAAGGCTTACTAAATACTTATTGCCAAGAATTTATTGATGAAACAGATAATAGATTGATTAAAAAACAAATTAAAGAAAGTTTAGTTAGAAATTCCTAGTTATATACCTACGTACCTATTCAAAACATATTTACCTACATATTGTTAGTTGTATTTTCATTATTATTTTCCTATTATTATTATTTTTTTTTATTTAAATAATTAGAAAGAAGAAGAAAATAAAACATGATGAAGGTAATGGAAGAGGAGAAGGAAGAGGAAGAGGAGGAGGAGAAGGATCTCAGAAGAAATTGAATTAATTTCATTTATTATGGCAAAGAATGGCACCGGACATCTTCTGTCCACGTTCATTGATGGTGAAAGTTGCGGAAAGTAGATGATATCATTTGCTGAGAACTCATTCTGTAGCTTCAAGAGGTTTGATAGAGGGAACTGTAACTGCTAACGTCTTGAGAGGAAGAAGAAATCGAAAAGAGAAGGAAGACAGGATAGGAGAAAGCCAGCCGTTGCGAGAACGAACAATATCCGTTCAGGATAAAATCCGCCCCGGGCGGGAATCGAATCCGCGGCCTAATGCATACAAGACAGACGCGTTACCAACCAAGCTAACTAGGCTGGCAAGCTTTTCCCTAATGTCTCCCTGTATGTAGGTACGTTCTTGAGTACTTTTAGGGAATTTTGTTTTGACTTTCTCATTAATTTCTTCCTTTTCAAGAATTAAGATTGAAATTGTATTAGGGTGTGCACCCGCTCTCATGAGAACGTTTAGGGTGCACCGAGGTACTGAAGAGTGCACTCAGAGGAAATGAGCAAGATGGAGATGGAGCAAGATGTTGGAAAAAAAAAAAAACGTATTCACCTCATAGGTCAGAACTGAGAAAAAATAGAAAATAAAATGATGATAGGGAAGGAGAAAGAGGAGGAGGAGAAGGAGGAGGAGGAGAAGGAGGAGAAGAAGGAGGAGGAGGAGAAGGAGACCAAGGAAGATGAGAAAAAGAGGATAACATATGGGGGCAAAAAGAAGAGACAAAACAGTATTCAAATCGCTCTCCTGAAAAGCTTGAAATTCGTAGAGAGCGCTCTTTTCTCACAAATGAGCGATAAATTTACCACGTCGATAGATGGCCGGTCGACTATGTGTGGAGTTGTGGACACACCTTCAGAGTCAGAAGCAGCCAGTAGATGTAGTCATGTAGGTACAATAGGGCTGATTGAGAGGCTGACGAAAAACGTCGAGCCCGGCTGTACACGGGAAAAGGCGAAGAAGAAGAAGAAGAAGAAGAAGAAGAAAAAGAAGAGGAAGCAGAAGAAGAAACAGAAGAAGAATAAGAAGCAGAAGCAGAAGAAGAAGCAGAATAAGAAGAAGAAGAAGCAGAAGAAGAAGAACAAGGAGAAGAAGAAGAATGGTACGATAATGTAATTGACAAAATAGAGGGTGGAAGGGAAAGAAAGAGAAGGAAATTGAATGAGGTTGGCGAAAATTAGACCAAAGAATAAAAGTAAAGAGCGAGAAATACCGGTGAACTCCATATCGGTTAAATGGAGCATGAACGAAGATAGGTATGTAGAGAAAATAGAGAACACGACAGCGTTGAGGAGATGAAAAAGAAATGGAGGAGAAAGAAGAGGGTGGAATAAACTGTGGGGAAAAAAGTAGTCGAAGAAGAAACAGAAGAAGAAGTGTACACGCAGAAAAGAAAAAAAAGGTAAAGAAGAATAAGAAAGAACACATGAAGGTAAATTAATTCAAGGAAATTCTATTAAGATAAAGGAAAAAAATTGGAGGTGAAGAAGATGGGACGGAGAGGAAAAGGAAGAGTGAAAAATTTACAAGCGGAAGAGAAGGTGGAGAAGAAGGAAGAGGATGAAGAAGAGAAAGTGGAGAAGGAGGGGGATGGAATATACAATAAGAAGAAATGAAATGGGAAGTGTGAGAATAAGTGAAGGAGAAAACAAGTAAAATAGAAAAGATGAAGGAGAAGAAGTAGAAAGAAAAGAAGAGAAGAAGAGGGGTAGTGTAGGGCAAGAAAGAGGAGGAGGAGAAAGAAGAAAAGGATGGAGAAGAAAAAGAAAAATGGAAAACAAGGAACATAAAGAATGAGAAGAAAAAGAAGAAGTGTGGAAGAAGATTAAGAAGGAAAGGCGAAGGAGGAGGAGGAGAAGGAAGGAAAAGAGGAGAAGGAAGAGGAAATAAGATGGAGTGGATAGAATAATTTCCACATGTCAAGAAAGAAGAAAACGAATTGCGAAAAAAGAAGAGGAATTCAATATGGATGAGAAAAAGGAAACGACTAAAAGGAAAAGGAGAAGGAGGTGAAGAAGGAGAGGGGAGGAATATAAAAGTAAAAAGATTCAGGAAATGGGTAATTTTTCTAATTCTCTTTTAGTTTTAACCATCTGCGGCTTTTGTATAGACGGGGATTTCTGTCTGGAAAAAGCCTTTGTCATCATTTTAGATAAACCTTATTATGACAGTCCCCCAGTCGTGCATCCATTTTTACTTTCCTTATCCTATAGGAAGGAAAGTAATGTAATCGGGTCAAATTTTCGATGGTTAGTTTTTAATGCCAAAACTCGTTTTGAGGTCCCTTTCAGCCATTGGTCCGTGTGTGTGTGTCTGTCTGTCTGTCTGTTGTAACAATCACAATAAAATAAAATTGAATTGAATTTGAATTGAATTAAACAAAATATCTCGAGAACGGTAAGCGCTAGAGACTTGAAATTTGGTATGTAGCTATCAAATGTGACAAGGATTCGACACGAAACTTTTGGTTAAGACCGGTGCAACGGTTGGCGGCATTTTACCGCTTTTTGGCGGTTTTCGGTGTAATTTATTTCCCCCCCTTTTAACATTGTCCTAAGTATTACAGGGTTTATACGCGACCTAGAAAACATGGAATAGTCATTTTATTAATCTATCTTACTGGTTTTTAAGTATCTACGCCCCTAATTTTCTGCGAAATTCATGGAAATTCTCTGGAAAAGTCATGGGATTTCATTCCGGGAAAAGCGTATAAACCCTGTATTACTGAATTTTTCTTTTTTCGCCTTCAGGTATTTACTCCGAGTAACCTTGGTCCGGAGGTAGACAAGCCTTTATTGTTTTTTTCCCCCTTTTAACATTGTCCTAAGTATTAGAGGGTTTATACGCGACCTAGAAAACATGGAATAGTCATTTATTAATCTATCTTACTTTTTAAGTATCTACGCCCCTAATTTTCTGCGAAATTCATGGAAATTCTCTGGAAAAGCCATGGGATTTCATTCCGGGAAAAGCGTATAAACCCTGTATTAAGTACTGAATTTTTCTTTTTTCGCCTTCAGGTATTTACTCCGAGTAACCTTGGTCCGGAGGTTATCAGACCTGATCAAAGAGCTCGACATTATCGTTCACACGCTATCCTCCTATCCTGAAATGAACAGCCCCATCAAGATGGAAGTGGGAATTGAAGACTGTCTGCACATCGAGTTTGAATATAACAAATGCAAGTGAGTATCGTCTGCGTGGTCTGGCTAGGGGACGTTAAACAGAGTGTAGACTAACGTCTGGCTGTGGGAGTGTGGGATTCTAAACAGGGAGGAGAACAGCTAACCCTAACCAGCCTAGCGAGCTGGCAGTTCTTCAAAGGGTTCTCTCTGCTCTTAAAGACCAAGCACAAGTCCTTACGATGGTTGACTGCGGTTCAGGACGAGCCAGCCAATTTAACATGGCTAGAGCTAGAGGACCATCACCCCGTTGTGTAGCAGATACGTCAGAAAGATGTAGTTCAAAGTTTTTCCATAATATTGTAGGTAATTTCGTTTAGGGACAGCCACACTACCATCATGTCACATGAAGTCTTAAAGACCAAGCTCAAGTCCTTACGATGGTTGACTGCGGTTCAGGACAAGCCAGCCAATTTAACATGGCTAGAGCTAGAGACCATCACCCCGGTGTATAGCAGATACAAAAAGATATCTTTTCTTTATTCTTATCGCCATTCGGCGAAAGCTAAAGCTGCGAAAACAACAACAACAGTTTCGTCTGCGTGTAAGATACCATCACGTCACGTCACGTGTTATGAGGAGTCAGAAAGATGTAGTTCAAAGTTTTTCCATAATATTGTAGGTAATTTCGTTTAGGGACAGCCACACTACCATCATGTCACATGAAGTCATGGGGACTATCGGGAGTCAGAAAGATGTAGTTCAAAGTTTTTCCATAATATTGTAGGTAATTTCGTTTAGGGACAGCCACACTACCATCATGTCACATGAAGTCATGGGGACTATCGGGAGTCAGAAAGATGTAGTTCAAAGTTTTTCCATAATATTGTTTAATTTCGTCCAGGACAGCCACATTACCATCACGTCACTTGACGTGAATTGACATGAAACCTTGGACCTTGGTTAGACTATGGGGGTAGAGGAGTCAGAAAGATGTAGTTCAAAGTTTTTCTATAATATTGTTTAATTTCGTCCAGGACAGCCACACTACCATCATGTCACATGAAGTCATGGGGACTATGAGGAGTCAGAAAGATGTAGTTCAAAGTTTTTCCATAATATTGTAGGTAATTTCGTCCAGGACAGCCACATTACCATCACGTCACTTGACGTGAATTGACATGAAACCTTGGACCTTGGTTAGACTATGGGGGTAAAGAAATTTTTCAGGTCTATTCTACATGCTTAGATCTTTGTTGGGCTCTTTTGCAAAAGACCTTTCTGACCTCTGACCGACAGCTTGTTTTCTAACTTGAACAATGTTTCTGCTCCCTCGCCAGATATCACCTGAAAGAGCGCAACGTATGCAAAAGACCTTTCTGACCTCTGACCGACAGCTTGTTTTCTAACTTGAACAATGTTTCTGCTCCCTCGCCAGATATCACCTGAAAGAACGCAACGTATGCAAAAGACCTTTCTGACCTCTGACCGACAGCTTGTTTTCTAACTTGAACAATGTGTCTGCTCCCTCGCCAGATATCACCTGAAAGACGTCATCGTAGGCAAAATCTATTTCCTTCTGGTCCGAATCAAAATCAAGCACATGGAACCTGAAAGACGTCATCGTAGGCAAAATCTATTTCCTTCTGGTCCGAATCAAAATCAAGCACATGGAAATTGCCATCATCAAACGAGAGACCACGGGTACAGGTATTTTCCTTTCTTTGTATTAACACCCTCCCTCCCTCCCTTCTCCTCTGATTCAGTCAATGAAAAACTTCATTTTATTAATATTTATTAGCAAAGAAAAACTCGAGTGGAGAATGAATTAGAATACTTTGCTATAATTCTCCAGTTTTATTGCTACTTGACAAAGTATCCCGTTTGGAAAATATTTTTAAATAAAAACTTGCCTCGGTGACGTAGTGGGCACGACGCTCGCCTGGTAAACAGGAGGGGTTCGATCCGAGCCGAGGCATAGAATTTCAAACTCAGTTATTTGAGAAATTGAGTTATAAAGGAGCTTTAAGGGTGAGGAAACGCTTATTTTTTCGAAATATTTTTAGGAAAAAAATAACCTGGCTTTAAGTGGCTTGGTTCTCCTGAAAGAGCTCTTCCACCTAACCACTGATTTTATTCTATCACTGTGAGCCATTTGGGTATTTTTTGGATTTTCATTGGTCTGAACAGAGTTACTAATACTTTGGTTGTGGTGCATTCTTCTTACCCTTTCTGTATTAACCCACAGCCCCATCTCCAAACCCTTGCACTTACGTTACGGTGTGTTTTATACTAACCCTTTGACCTATGATCCTCTTGAGTAGGGTCACATAGACTTCTATTAAAACAGACGTTGGAATTTAATGGAGACGGTCCTAACGTAAAGAGAATCTTGTTATTAAATTAATGGTTCGATTTACATTTCTTCTTCTTGTTTTACTTTCTTCCTTTTTTCTTCATTATTTTATGTTTTTGTTTTGCGAGTGTGCTAATGCTACTCTGGACTGTTTCTTTTCTTTTAAAAGTTTATTTTTATCAATATTTTAATGATGACTGACGGAAGATTTTTTAACAATGTTTTAATGTTTAATCTATGTGTTGTATATTTTATTCCAAAATTGGCTAGTTTAAATCAAGTTGATTACTTTTTCCATATCGAAATTAAATTGGTCTAATATTTACCTACCTATCTGTATTTAATAGTTTAGACCGCGAGGGTAAGTAAAGAAAATCCTGTCACATTGGGATATTTACTTTAACCCTTTCCCTATGTGTTGTATATTTTATTCCAAAATTGGCTAGTTTAAATCAAGTTGATTACTTTTTCCATATCGAAATTGAATTGGTCTAATAATTACCTACCTATCTGTATTTAATAGTTTAGACCGCGAGGGTAAGTAAAGAAAATCCTGTCACATTGGGATATTTACTTTAACCCTTTCACCTTCCTCGGTGGTGTAGTGGTCAAGGCGCTCGCCTGGTAAATAGGAGGGCGTGGGTTCAATCCCAGCCGAGGTATGGAATTTTATCCTCAGTTGAGTCAAGTCAGAAGTCATTATTTCCTGGACTAAGGCTGATAAATAAGTCTACACTCTACAAGTGGGAGAAGTTGAACAACCTCGAGTTACTGGACTAAGGTTGAGTGAAGTCAGAAGTCATTATTTCCTGGACTAAGGCTGAGAATTCTACAAGTGGGAGAAGTTGAACAACCTCGAGTTACTGGACTAAGGTGGTTAACAGGATCAAGAGTGCTGCTATGTTGTCGACAGTAAAATTTAGTCCCCTGTCACTTGATAGATATTTTAATTTCGAGAAAGACCGCTCAACGTCTGCCGACGACACGGGGCATATTTCCTTCCTTGTCAAAGTCCTGCTGCTGTCCAGAATGTATGTTTGAGATCTTTTTCACATCCTGCCAGCCACAGTTTCTTTCAAGGACAGTGGGACTATAAACAGGGAGGAGAACAGCTAAACTTAACCAACCTAGCTAGGTGGTAGCTTTTCAAAGGGTTCTCTGCGCTTTTAAAGAATAAGCACAAGTCCTCACTATGGTTGGCTGCGGTTCAGGATAAGCCAAAATAAAAAAAAAAAAGATACAACAATAAAAAAAAAACGATTTTTTTTTTTGTAAAAGATGAGTGTTTCACCGCCGTTTTTGGGACCATAAACAGGGAGGAGAACAGCTAAACTTAACCAACCTAGCTAGGTGGCAGCTTTTCAAAGGGTTCTCTTCGCTTTTAAAGAATAAGCACAAGTCCTCACTATGGTTGGCTGCGGTTCAGGATAAGCCAAAGTAAAAAAAAAAAATAAGTAAAAGTTGATGTAAAAGTTGAGTGTTTGTTTCACCGCTGTTTTCTATTTCGTATCAACGAAAGAACTGCTACATTAGACGCATGTGGTCTTCTGTATCGTAACATGCCCATTCCGCAGTATGCCTCATCAGATGGGCGAGAAGAGACACAATACTTCCCATTTAACCTTGCTATTTCTTTCGTAAGGGAGATTTCAGGCTGGTCTGCTCCCTATTTAAAGTCCCCCAGCCGAATAATGACCAATATATACATTTTGACCTAAATTAAAAATCCTCTCTCTTCCCCGGACAGGAAATCACGCTGTGGCGGAAAGGCGAGAAGTCTCACAAGGGCGGGGTGAGCGTGTCCCATTCGCCTCACCTTCCCCGGACAGGAAATCACGCTGTGGCGGAAAGGCGAGAAGTCTCACAAGGGCGGGGTGAGCGTGTCCCATTCGCCTCTCCCCGGACAGGAAATCACGCTGTGGCGGAAAGGCGAGAAGTCTCACAAGGGCGGGGTGAGCGTGTCCCATTCGCCTCACGTTCCCCGACACCTGGTATCGGGGGAAGGGGGCCCCAAAGGCTCCGAGCCCCCGCGAGAAGAACCCGTGGCGCCCCCTACCGACAGTATGCGGAGGGAAGGAGAGAGCCAGTCACCCACCTCGTCCAATCCGGGTAGTGATTGATAGCACAACTGTCTTGGAAGGGGATGTAGTCCCCGATCATTCGAACAGGGGGGCTTGAATCAAGTTATCCCTCGTGAAAAATCTTCCACATGATTAATTCGAGAAACATGATGTTATTAAATGAATTGCTATAGAAAAGAGTTTTTAGCTCCGAAATGACCACTGCACACTGGAATAAGAATAGTTTTGTCAGGAAGTAGAATTTAAAACAAAATAGCATTAACATTATTTTCCAAGTCTGATCAATGATATTTGTACTTTGCCCCATTGTCTTAGAATGGAGGCATTAATAAATTGTACCTACCTAACATGAACTTTTTTTACGAAGAGAGATGTCAGTGTTTGCTGTCTCATGTTGACATGAAGTTTGGAGTTATTTTTGAACGATTTACAATCTCCTGTTGGATCATTTGAGTCGTATTTTTCCTTTCGGAATTTTCCCTCTTCTGAAGCTTACCCTCTTTTGGTGTGATAGCGCATGTACTAAACAACTAAACCATAGGAAATCCAAGATGACGCGCCATCAAAATCGTTTCCTCAAGGAAAATACAACTTTGACTGGCCCAAAAGACTTTTTTCAACCTTCTTGGCTCAACATTCAGTTTAATTCTTTCTCACTCTTGCACCAACGCAACCGAGTTTTTGCAACCAAAGTTAGCGTCCCGTTAACTGAACTTTTTAACGTTATTTGACGAAAACTCGTTTCTGCACATAAACCAGTTCTCGTCAAATAAGAGTTCAATTAATGGGACGCTAATTTTGCTTGCAAAAACCCTCTACAAAGTCAACATGAAACTGTGGACCCGGCCGTGAGAGTGGTATTGTCATTCGAGTGATTTAACGTTATTTGACGAAAACTCGTTTCTGCACATAAACCAGTTCTCGTCAAATAAGAGTTCAATTAACGGGACGCTAATTTTGCTTGCAAAAACCCTCTACAAAGTCAACATGAAACTGTGGACCCGGCCGTGAGAGTGGTATTGTCATTCGAGTGTGTATGCAAACTCTTAACACAAAGTACTCACTAGACATATATTTATATCTTAATTTAAATAAATTATTACCCATGGAAATGTACATAGCAGAAGTATATTTATAAAATATATGTATTGTAAATTATTCCAACTGCTCTCTTTTTTTTTATTTTTCTTATAAATTTCTTTCTTACAAAGGGTAGGTTTTTCCACTAACTTACTGTTAAGGTCTGCTCACATTAATCTTACCCAGCCCTGGGGGGGGGTCTGGAAACAACAGCATGCGTTTGCCCAGATGGCCACTCATCCAGATACCAACCGTGCGTAAAATTGCTTAACTTCAGTGATCCATGCGGATCTGGTGCAATGCAATATTGAATGCACCAGTGGTGCATTCAATATGCTATCACTACTGGCAAATTTAATCTTACACACAAATGCACACAGCAGACTGAAGTAAAATATTAAATGAGGTACATATAAAGAAAACCATGAAATATACTGAACACTACAGAAAAGTTAATGACCGAAAGATGAGAATTATTAATTTATTATAATACAAGGGTTAAATTGAAATCTCATTTTTTATAACACACATATTATGTTTCATGTACAGTAAAATATAAAATAGCAAATTTATTTTTCTTATAAATTTCTTTCTTACAAAGGGTAGGTTTTTCCACTAACTTACTGTAAAGGTCTGCTCACATTAATCTTACCCAGCCCTGGGGGGGGGGTCTGGAAACAACAGCATGCGTTTGCCCAGATGGCCACTCATCCAGATACCAACCGTGCGTAAAATCGCTTAACTTCAGTGATCCATGCGGATCTGGTGATTCTGGTGCAATGCAATATTGAATGCACCAAGTGGTGCATTCAATATGCTATCACTACTGGCAAATTTAATCTTACACACAAATGCACACAGCAGACTGAAGTAAAATATTAAATGAGATAGGGACGAAAAAATTGCCTTATAAGCAGAGACAACCAAATGTCATATTGTCATGACATCATGCTATTTAGTCATATTTTAGCTTTTTTTCGGAAAAGGTCATAAAATGCCAAAAAATTCTAAAAGGTCATAAAAAAGGTCATATTCAGAGACAACCAAATGTCATATTGTCATGACATCATATATTATTTAGTCATATTTTAGCTTTTTTTTCGGAAAAGGTCATAAAATGCCATATTTTAAGCATTCCGAGCGGTTCCCGTTTTTTATTATTATTATTTAAATAACATGTGTTATGAAATATACTGAACACTACAGAAACGTGAGAATTATTAATTTATTATAATCAGAGACAACCAAATGTCATATTGTCATGACATCATGCTATTTAGTCATATTTTAGCTTTTTTTCGGAAAAGGTCATAAAATACAAGGGTTAAATTGAAATCTCATTTTTTATAACACACATATTAAGTTTCATGTACAGTAAAATATAAAATAGCAAATTTTAAATTACACGACACATTATTTACAAAATGGTTCCAAAGTATACCATCATGCTTTTAGCTATATTTGCGAAATACCATTTTTGTCTGGCTGAGGGACGTTAAACAGGGAAATACAAGGGTTAAATTGAAATCTCATTTTTTATAACACACATATTATGTTTCATGTACAGTAAAATATAAAATAGCAAATTTTAAATTACACGACACATTATGTACAAAATGGTTCCAAAGTATACCATCATGCTTTTAGCTATATTTGCGAAATACCATTTTTGTCTGGCTGAGGGACGTTAAACAGGGATGAGATTGTTCAACTTCTCCCACTTGTAGAATTATTTATCAGCCTTAGTCCAGGAAATAATGACTTCTAGCTTGACTCCACCTTAGTCCAGTAACTCGAGGTTGTTCAACTTCTCCCACTTGTAGAATTCTCAGCCTTAGTCCAGGAAATAATGACTTCTGACTGAACTCCAATCTTAGTCCAGTAACTCGAGGTTGATCAACTTCTCCCACTTGTAGACTTATTTATCAGCCTTAGTCCAGGAAATAATGACTTCTAACTGAACTCCAATCTTAGTCCAGTAACTCGAGGTTGTTCAACTTCTCCCACTTGTAGACTTATTTATCAGCCTTAGTCCTGAGGGACGTTAAACAGGGAGTAGACCAGCTTAGTCTGGCTGGGGGACGTTAAACAGGCAGTATACCAGCCTGGATTTCCCTTACTAAAGAAATAGCAAAGGTTTAGTGCGAAGGGCATCCACTGGTAAAATTTGTAGCCAAAACCAAACGTCAGCCCAAAGCAATCACCCTAGTTAGGGCTGATTGAGAGGCTGACGAAAAAGGCCGACCCCGTCTGTACACGGGAAAAGGCGAAGAAAAAGAAGACGAAGGCCGTTTTTCTTCTGCGAATATCTGAGAAGTATTTTCCTTTCGGAAACGGAACTTTCCTTTTGGAAACTGAGGTTGTGGTTATGTATGGGGCTGAGATAGGCCATTCCCGTCCTTTCTTGGCGTGTAGAAAATGATGTGGTAACCTTACACAACCTTCATGAGCGTGTAAAGTTGGCGGGAAATTCGAAATTTTGATTTTTTTTCCGGCAACTTGTAGGTACAATCTGAATTCATTTTTTACTTTTCATCTCGAGTTTGCACATTTTTATTATACTTTTCATTTATATTAGATATTACAAACAAGCGAATTACAAAGCAAACAAAAATAAATATAAAATATATTTTAAACATTGCCGCCGGGACAGAGGGTTAGAAAAAAATACCCAACACTCCCACGCTATCCTTGCTCAAGTTACCACTCCAATGCGAAACTGTAGAAACAATATCCTATCTCACCTCGTCCGAGCTTATCTCAACAAGGTACATAACCACACCCTGAAATAGCGCTTGTACGTACTAAACCATAGGAAATCCAAGATGGCGCGCAATCGGAATCGGTTCCATTTCGGGAGTTCGATTCCCGCCCGGGGCGAACTTTATCCTAAACCGATAAGGTTCGTTCTCGGAACGGATAGGTTTCTCTTATCCTGTCCTCTCTTCGATTTCGAGACGATAAGACCTCCGTTGTTAAATTTCTCTCTATCAAACCTCTTGAAATAAATAAATGTTATTTCCTCTTCACACCTCGGCATCACTTATTTCCTCATCGTCCCTCCTCTGCTCATTCTCTTCCTCTCCTTCATTACCCATCTCATTTCCCTCTAGTCTCTCTTCATTCGCTCCCTCTTCTTCCTCATTCCCTCCTTCTCTCTCATTACCCTCCTCTTCCTCGTTCCCTCCCTCTATTCTCTCCTCATTAACCCTCTCTCTCTCATTTGCCACCCAATCATTCTCCTCTCTTTCCCCCTCTTCCTCAGCGGCGTTATTGTTTCCATCTCCCCCCACGACTGCTACAACGGGTTGATTCTCAATCCTGTGCAGTACGACTCTCAGGCCCGGTAACAGCGGGATAGGAGAGGGGGGATCGAATATTAGCCCGGGCGGGTGGGGATCCGGATCAGGGCCGGCTAGCAGCGTCACTTCGGGTCTACTCGAGCGGAACTGAGCCACAGCGTCCGGGGTACACGAGCTGCCCCGTACGTCTAACAGTCGGAGTCCACTCAGACACGCTGCCGCATGGCGCAGGGTGATGTTCGTGATGCTGGGGTAACCTAGGGAGGAAAGAAAAAAAGTGTTAAATTTTGGATTTTTTTTTTCTTTGTGGCCATCATTTCAAAGTGAAGAAGTAATCTCTAATGAAATGGTCCAATGGATTATTTCTCTTAAGCAGTTGGTTTGTAATCTTGACTAATCTTATCACAGAAATTTGAAAGAGATAACAAGAAACTTTATTTTAAAAGAAAAGAGGTTTGATAGAGGGAACTGTAACTGCTACTGTCTTATCGTCCCGATATAGGAGAGAGGAAAGATATGATAGGAGAAAGCCAGCCGTCCCGAGAACGAACATTATCCGTTTAGCATTTACAAAGCAGACGCGCTACCAACTAAGGTAAAACTAGGCTGGTCACTTACCTGTTACTACCAGGGTATCGAAAGACTTGGCAACCTTGGCTGTGTCATTAGAAACATTTTGAGGAACTAGAAGCAATCGAACAGAAGCTGCACGCATGATCTGTTCATACCCATTTTCGTCATTCCTGAAACCAGAGAAACATGTCAAATATTCATTTATTTTTTGCTGTATTAGAATTTGGGGCTGTTTATAAGTTTTATAAGTAGGGAACAATGAACAATGGAGGTATTATAAGTTAAGGCTCACATGAACAATGAATGACCAATGGAGGCTCACATGAACCTAAAAAAAAAAAAAAAAAACTAGGCAGCGTGATAGCGTTTGTACATACGAGTAAACTATTAGAAATACAACATGCCGTCTTCCCAACTTGAAAAATCTACCAACCTCAGTGGTGTAGTGGTTAGCGCCGTGGACTTCGGATCTGGAGGTTGGTGGTTCGAGTCCAAGTCAAATCATAAAATTTAACGTAGTGCATTAAGCAGGGAACGCTTAACACACTTAAAATTCCTTTTTTTACTTTCTATTACTACAGTATAGCGGAGCTATACTAGTAATGAAAGTATTGCAATCGGTCCAAATTTTCAAAATCGGGAAATGGTTGGAAATATCCGTTTTGGGATCCCCTGATTCCAAAAAAGTGGTTTTTAGCCCATGGTCTGTACGTAACGTACGTACGTACGTAACGTACGTACGTAACGTACGTACGTACGTACGTAACGTACGTACGTACGAACGTACGTACGTACGTACGTACTACAGGTTTAAATGGGAAAAAGTAGAAAGTTGTGAACAAAATATCTCAAGAACGGTTTGTCGTAAAGCGATGAAATTTGGTATGCTATCCCGGTATGGTCCAAGAACGCGACTGTAACAATTTGGTAAAAATCGGACAGTCACTCATCCAGATATCAACCAAAGTCAATGTTGCTTAACCCTCATTTCGTGGAAAATGTTAAAAAGGTTGTGAACAAAATATCTCAAGAACGGTTTGTAGTAGAGAAATGAAATTTGGTATGCTATCCCGATATGGTCCAAGGACGCGACTGTAACAATTTGGCAAAAATCGGATAATCACCCATCCAGATATTAACCAAACTAATTGTTGCTTAACCCTCATTTCGTGGAAAAATATCTCAAGAACGGTTTGTCGTAGAGAAATAAAATTTGGTATGCTATCCCGGTATGGTCCAAGAACGCGACTGTAACAATTTGGTAAAAATCGGACAGTCACCCATCCTGATATTAACCAAAGTCATTGTTGCTTAACCCTTATTTCGCATAAACGGTAGGAGACATCGAAAACATTTGGTCATTCGGATGTGAATACTCTAATCAATGTGATTTTTCACGCCGAATCGAATCGTGCTACTTTTAGTACTGTCTGACTTACAGTTGAGAAGTTGCGGGTTCGATACTCCCCGGTGTCAACAAATTTCCCTTTTATTTGTGAACCATTAACAAGAAAGCATGTGAATAGTTGATCCCATGGGATTTTTCACGCCGAATCGAACCAAAAAAAAAAAAAAAAAAAAAAAAAAAAAACAAAACAAAAAACAAAACAAAGCCTTTTCATACCTTGGATTGGAAGTACACAGCATGGTGATAGATCGATCCGATATGGAAAACTCTTCGAGTCGTTTAGGCGTGGGAGCGGCGAGATACAGATGTGTCAGACAAGGCAGATCATAGATGATGGTCACTTCAGAGTCGCTGATGTAGGTGAACCTCAGGTCTAGGAGCTGTGGGATAGAAGGGTCAAATTCTGGGATGAGGGGCAAAACAAATAAAGCGTGAACTACTTGGAACACATCACATGGCACACTCCATTTGTCAAGGATCTAGGCATTAATGTGGGGATCAATTTAATTTGAAGAAACCATTTTCACTTACCTATCAGGGGAAGGAGAATAAGAGTGAAGGTAGTCAGGATAGTTAGCTAGGTTGCCCTTGGGATCAATTTAATTTGAAGAAACCATTTTCACTTACCTATCAGGGGAAGGAGAATAAGAGTGAAGGTAGTCAGGATAGTTAGCTAGGAAGCTTCCTTGTAAGCGTAAGCGCTGTCGCGGGTTCGATTCCCGCCCTGGTCGAACTTTATCCCAAACAAGTTTTTTTTTATGAAGGGAAAGTAACTGATAAACAAGTTTCGTTCTCGGAACGGCTGGCTTTCTCCTATCCTGTCATTCTCCTCTCTTCGATTTCGGGACCATAAAACCTCCCTTGTTACAGTTCCCTCTATCAAACCTCTTGAAACAATAATAAAGAAGAGAAGGGGAAACTGGGTATATCAGTAAGTGCCTTAACTACTACCAAAGTTTACCTTCAAGGCTTTGAAACCCTAACTTGTTACAGTTCCCTCTATCAAACCTCTTGAAAAAAAAGCTGGAAAAAAGGGATATAACGGTAAGCGCCTTAACAATACCAAATCTTACCTTCAAAGCTTTGAATCCGAATCGCACAGAGAGACTAGTGTAGAGGGAACAATGAACAATGGAGGTATTATAAGTTAAGGCTCACATGAACAATGAATGACCAATGGAGGCTTCGGAAGAGCCCTGCCAAATTTCAAGTTTCTACGACATCGGGAAGTACCTCAACATTTTGATGAGTGAGTGAGTGAGTCAGTAGTAAAATTAGCGATTTTCAAACCGTTTTTTCTACCCCTTCCGGTAAGGCTAGAACTTCGGAATTTCACAGGTATAATAAGGAAGTATAGATTAACATATGGTCCAAATTTCGTGAGATTACATTGAAAATTGACGGAGTTATGATAGGGGTAAAAATGCGTCGAAATGCTTCGTGTAATATACACACTGGCGTGCTCAGGCCGGAACTTGGCCTGGCGCACTGCCGTGCGCCTAGATTCTGGGACACCTTGTGGGTATGTATATTGTTTTAAATTTTAATTAAATGATCGCAATTTTTTCCCTTTACTTACTCATCAAGACCTACCATCCTGCCAAATTTCAAGTTTCTACGACATCGGGAAGTGCCTCAACATTGGAGTGACACTTGAAATTTTCGAGGTGGGCTCTGATGAAGATCACCAAGGTGAATTCTGCTGTAAGGCCAGGGTCACTCAGAGGTTCAGAGTGTTGGACTGTGTGTCCTCTGGAAGGTAGGTACAGGGAATTCAATATTAAATTACCATTATATTATGTGGGAGGTGCTTAAATTAGTTCCTTTAGGGAGATAAACAATCTGAAAATCCGTTTTTTCTACCCCTTCCGGTAAGGCTAGAACTTCGAAATTTCACAGGTATAATAAGGAAGTATAGATTAACATATGGTCCAAATTTCGTGAGATTACATTGAAAATTGACGGAGTTATGATAGGGGTAAAAATGCGTCGAAATGCTTCGTGTAATATACACACTGGCGTGCTCAGGCCGGAACTTGGCCTGGCGCACTGCCGTGCGCCTAGATAAATGCAAAATTTCACAATGGGCTACTGGATCTAGGCAATGTTATGAACTTTGATTCTGGATACACTATCTGGGCTCTTGGGTGCTGATAGCTTTATGTGAGGAGGGAGGTAGCAAATAGATGGATGGTTAAAATGATAATAATAATACCAATACCAATGCTAATGCTAATACTAATAATAATATTAATCACTTGTGAACAAAACCTACCTTCTTGGCATCAACTGTAACGTGTTCTAGCTAATGCTAATACTAATAATAATATTAATCACTTGTGAACAAAACCTACCTTCTTGGCATCAACTGTAACGTGTTCTAGACTGAGCGAGTACAGAGTGTTGCAGTGTGACGATAAATGTGACAAAAATAATGACAAGCAAGTACAAGACTCTTCATTCTCAATTGCCTCTGTGTCATTTTCACCAGGGACAAGGGGTTCACTTTCAAATGTCAATTTCACTTCCTCTGTACATTTCAATACATAGGGAATAAACTCTTTGAGTCGCACCATGGGAATTGGGTCACCAGACGAGTTGATGTGTTTCCATAATGTCCAGTCTCGTACTACTCGATCCATTCTAGTACATGTCCTGTAAGAAATGATAGAAAGTGTTTAAATTCTAGACCCCATTTTTTTTTTTTTTTTTCAAATATTTCAAGTTGGTGTGCTTTAACCCTTTGAAATCAGATCAGTGTTAAGACATTGAATACATTTTGCTAAATCCCTACGGTTTCTACTTACCCCATTTTGAACAAGGGTTGAGAATAGATCCTTTTCTGAACAGGAATTACTCAATATCAGAGCTTATGTGGTAGAGCAGTTGAATTATCTCAGGATCTCTCTTACAAGATAATCCTTGGGCAAAGACCTCCAAGCTTTGTGGCCATCATTTCAAAGTGAAGAAGTAATCTCTAATGAAATGGTCCAATGGATAATTTCTCTTAAGCAGTTGGTTTGTAATCTTGACTAATCTTATCACAGAAATTTGAAAGAGATAACAAGAAACTTTATTTTAAAAGAAATAAATTAATCTTGATCAATCTTGATTTTTGTTTGAAATCTTGTTTTGTTGTAAATCAACCAGCTGATTTTTAAAGGGTCCGTTTACATTAAGCCTGTTTTTTATTCTGATGTAACTGATGTGAGCATCAACATTTGAATTTTTTGTGTTTTATTTTCACTTCCCCACCCTGGCATCATCTTAATATTTTGTAAAGTAATGGTAGGATGTATCGTCCATTCTCTTCACGACAGTCCACTCAGCCTCACCCTGAGGTTTCTCCCCACGCTCCACCACACCACTATCTCCACACTGCAGTGAGTGAGTCAGTATGAAAAGTAACCATTTTCAACTCGCTCTAGCTCCCACACTATTTGATGTGGACCAACGAAACTTCATGCATTGTTACTATGTGGGACTCTATTAGTGTGAAAAGTTTCAAAGTGATGAGTGAGTGAGTCAGTCGTAAAATTAGCGATTTTCAAAGGTATAATAAGGAAGTATAGGTTAACATATGGTCCAAATTTCGTGAGATTACATTGAAAATTGACGGAGTTATGATAGGGGTCCTGTCGAGTTACGAGAGATTACATTGAAAATTGACGGAGTTATGATAGGGGTCCTGTGTGGGCGGAGCCAAGTGCAACTTTTGCCGAATTTCAGATTTTTCCCTTGATTCGGTTATATCTAACGAGTGAAAGTAATTGGATTACAACGAGTATTTTGTACTCAGTTCTCGAAAAGTAATCAATTACTTTTACCAGTTCTCAAAAATACCAAGTACTACCCATCTCTAACTTGAGGCAGAATATTAGACAGTCAGTTTTGAATTTACTCCTGTTACTTCAACTCTTCTACAATGCACTGTGTAGCAATAGCCAAATTCATTAAGTTCTGCCTTTAAAACAAAACAATAAGTATAGCATTTTCAAAGGCTAAATTTTAATAGATGTCCTGTACTAGTAACTAATGGATTACCGTATTTTAACACAATCTTACACATAATATCACAGTGTTTGAAACTGATATCTTGGTTACCAATCAGATCAGTGTTAAGACATTGAATACATTTTGCTAAATCCCTACGGTTTCTACTTACCCCATTTTGAACAAGGGTTGAGAATAGATCCTTTTCTGAACAGGAATTACTCAATATCAGAGCTTATGTGGTAGAGCAGTTGAATTATCTCAGGATCTCTCTTACAAGATAATCCTTGGGCAAAGACCTCCAAGCTTTGTGGCCATCATTTCAAAGTGAAGAAGTAATCTCTAATGAAATGGTCCAATGGATAATTTCTCTTAAGCAGTTGGTTTGTAATCTTGACTAATCTTATCACAGAAATTTGAAAGAGATAACAAGAAACTTTATTTTAAAAGAAATAAATTAATCTTGATCAATCTTGATTTTTGTTTGAAATCTTGTTTTGTTGTAAATCAACCAGCTGATTTTTAAAGGGTCCGTTTACATTAAGCCTGTTTTTTATTCTGATGTAACTGATGTGAGCATCAACATTTGAATTTTTTGTGTTTTATTTTCACTTCCCCACCCTGGCATCATGTTCCCCTACAATAACATTTGCTTCCCCTCAAATGCTAACTGATGTAGACTGATGTGACTCCGGACTTGCATCTGGTTTGACATTTGCGCTGTTTTTGAAACAGCGCGGAATAAATTGAAAGTTCATTATTCTTCCACTAGGGTCGCAGAGGCGTTTCCAAAAAATTCATCCCCACTCTGATGTGAGCATGATGTGAGAAGATGCGATCATCTTCTTACATCATGTAGCATCATAAAATAAAATAGCCTTAAAGTAATCTGTGCTCATGCCTCTTTGGATTCCGGTGGGTGGGCGATTTTTCAAATGCGCGCGCATGATGGCCGCTGCACCAGAAAACAGCAGACAGCAGCACCATCGTTTATTTTTGAAGAAGAAAAAAATTGGATTCTGGATTTCAGATTACTGAACAAGAAAATAAATAATAAAATGATATAACTTTCGAAGTGGACCTTTCTTTTATATTAAATTGTGATATTTAGGATCAATCATGAAAATGTTGAAATCTGGACTGATCACTTTGTGTTCCGTGCTTGTCACAGGTAAGCAAATCAATATCTTTCTTATCAGAGCTAGTGATAAGGACAACACCCAACCCTTCCTACCTTGGAACAAAACTACACCCTGTTGGTAATTGGTTTACCATAGTCCATACTTCTAAAGGAGATTAAATTGTGTCAAGCAAGAATGAGTGTCATGAATGTTGCCTGATAAACATATGTAGATCACTTGCTAAGATTTTACAACTTAACTTGAACTACCTATTTTCAGATATTTATCTAAAGTCCAATACACTAACCATTACATCACTGCATTCATTACTTTCTACCTATTTATTATTGTATTTCTTTTTATTTCAGTAAGGGCTAATGAGTTTTCAATCCTGCACACCCCAGAAGCTATTGAATTCCAACCATCTAGCACAATTGACTTGCGTACAGTGAAAGATGTGTTCACTGCAGCTCTTGGAATCAGTGTCAAGCAAGACCACAGATGGTCCGGTATGGACATCAAGAACCCATTTGAAACCACAGAAGCTGTTGTGTCCTTCATCATCCCAGGATTATCTTCTCTAAACTTCCTACATGCCCATGATTATGATTTGCTTATCAATGATAACACTGATAATGTCTATGACTCTCTTCTCAATTTGATTTCACACAAGTATGCAGCCAACAATCAGACCACTGTGAAGGTCACATTCAAGAGTTCTGAACCTGAGGTAATTATTAAATAAAACCAAAATAAAATAGCAAACTTTACTTAAATCATTATATCAATGGCATCCTTTAATAAGTGCTGTTTCTATAATAATTATAGAATAGTTTAGTTTGGTCATTTCTGGGTTGTTCAGACAGTTTGGTGAATTGGATAAAAAGAAAAGCCAACTTAAGAAGGGGTCAAAGTTGGTGGAGGAATAAGGTCTTGGTCCTTGTTTTTGTGTCAGAGCTCCTCAATCATTATTTTAACATTATTGCCAACGACAACAATGCTCACAATGATAGTGGTGATAACAATTCTGTCCAAGAAGGTGGTGATGTTGTAGACATGGTAATCATAAGGGATGATCCAGACTTGTCCGAATTCAGATTAGTTACAAGAGATAATGAGCCGAATGGTACTGAGTCAAATGAGACTGTAGCTGACAATGGTGATGAGAGTGATAACGGAGAGGAGGTCCCATTTGATATCCAGTTACCCTATCAGCATTTGGTAAGTTTTGTTTCCTATCCTCCAAGTACACAAGCTCTGTCTTGGAGGAAAAAAAAATCACCTTTGCAAAGTATGAGGTATTAATAAAATGAAGTTCAATTTCAAGTCCAAGCCTAAAAGGTATGAACAAGGTACCTGTCCTATAAATTCCTTTTCTTTTGGAATTTTGGCAAAACAAAACCGTAATTCATTAGTGACTGATTTTTATCTTTTCTTTTACCCCCAGTATTTAGCACGCAATTTTCAAGCACTCCCAGGTCACACATATCTGGAAGAAGGCTCTGTTCAAACATTGCCTCTGATTCCGGCCAATCTGATCATGGGACTGAGAGTTCTCATACCAGGACAAACCATACCACTCAACTATTCAAATCCAGAGATTGTGAATGCTATACGAGAAAGCCTGGATGAGAATCATAACATGTTTGGATTTCTACAGAAAAAGTGAGTTCTCCTAAGATTACCCTCACATCGTACCAGACTAATCAAAAGACCATTTTATATCAAGAGAGAGATTCCTTGTTTATTTATTAAGTTATTTAAATCCATTTGGATTAGAATATCTGAGAAAAAATTTCTTGTACCAATATTCCCACTAAGCCTTTGAGTCTAGGATATCTAGCATTGAAAGTATACCCTTATTAGGGGGATATAATTATAGAAAATCCTTCAATGGAAACATTAAAATCCCAGTAAAAAGTTGTATTTCCCACAAGAGAGAGAGAGAATTTTTTTATGCCATTTGTATTTCTTGTACCAATATTCCCACTAAGCCTTTGAGTCTAGGATATCTAGCATTGAAAGTATACCCTTATTAGGGGAATGTCATTGTAGAAAATCCTTCAATGGAAACATTAAAATCCCAGTAAAAAGTTGTATTTCCCACAAGAGAGAGAGAGAATTTTTTTATGCCATTTGTTCATAAATTTAACCCCAAATTTATACTATTCTATTTGTCCATTTACTTTTACAGGATAATGCATGACCCCAAACGACACATCATTGCAAGTCGAGATCTGGGTAAAATCATTGGAGTGACACTTGAAATTTTCGAGGTGGGCTCTGATGAAGATCACCAAGGTGAATTCTGCTGTAAGGCCAGGGTCACTCAGAGGTTCAGAGTGTTGGACTGTGTGTCCTCTGGAAGGTAGGTACAGGGAATTCAATATTAAATTACCATTATATTATGTGGGAGGTGCTTAAATTAGTTCCTTTAGGGAGATAAACAATCTGAAAATTGACTGTAAAGAAAACCTACGTAATCCTTTGGTATTTGAAACCAAATCAATTGAAAATCAATCAAATCATGAATAGCCCGCCTCTGGGTTGAGTGGTCAAGAGCACTGTCTCTCAACCTTGAGGTGTTGGGTTCGAATTCCGGATGGGCGGAAATTTTCTGACCAAACTTTTCTGTTCCTGGATAGGATGTAAAATAATGTGCCTTGAAGTATTCAGTATTCTTACCTTCGTAGAAAATAAATTACTTTGTTTTGTGTCAGATGGTTTGCACAAGGTCGGGTGCTCATACTACCAGAGATCGTATTAGAAGACCCTCTGCAGCCATCTTGTCCGGCCAGTTTAGAGCGGTGGCGCCGAGGCTCGAAGCGGGCGGTCTGTGACTTGCAAGTCGCCCAGACTACCGCGTGGCCTAGCTTCGTGTATCGCCAGTACGAGTTGACCCTGGTGGTGGCCACGGCCAAGCAGTATTTCCTCACCCTACTCACCGACAAAAACGGTAAAGAATAGAAAGAAAATCGCAAAGAAAGAGTTTCAGTCACCTTTGGCGGGGGTTTAGGTGATAAATACCTATGTTGCCCCTTCAATTGCATTGCCATTAGTTCATAAATTTAACCCCAAATTTATACTATTCTATTTGTCCATTTACTTTTACAGGATAATGCATGACCCCAAACGACACATCATTGCAAGTCGAGATCTGGGTAAAATCATCGGAGTGACACTTGAAATTTTCGAGGTGGGCTCTGATGAGGATCACCAAGGTGAATTCTGCTGTAAGGCCAGGGTCACTCAGAGGTTCAGAGTGTTGGACTGTGTGTCCTCTGGAAGGTAGGTACAGGGAATTCAATATTAAATTACCATTATATTATGTGGGAGGTGCTTAAATTAGTTCCTTTAGGGAGATAAACAATCTGAAAATTGACTGTAAAGAAAACCTACGTAATCCTTTGGTATTTGAAACCAAATCAATTGAAAAGCAATCAAATCATGAATAGCCCGCCTCTGGGCTGAGTGGTCAAGAGCACTGTCTCTCAACTTTGAGGTGTTGGGTTCGAATTCCGGATGGGCGGAAATTTTCTGACCAAACTTTTCTGTTCCTGGATAGGACGTAAAATAATGTGCCTTGAAGTATTCAGTATTCTTACCTTCGTAGAAAATAAATTACTTTGTTTTAAATTACCATTATATTATGTGGGAGGTGCTTAAATTAGTTCCTTTAGGGAGATAAACAATCTGAAAATTGACTGTAAAGAAAACCTACGTAATCCTTTGGTATTTGAAACCAAATCAATTGAAAATCAATCAAATCATGAATAGCCCGCCTCTGGGTTGAGTGGTCAAGAGCACTGTCTCTCAACCTTGAGGTGTTGGGTTCGAATTCCGGATGGGCGGAAATTTTCTGACCAAACTTTTCTGTTCCTGGATAGGATGTAAAATAATGTGCCTTGAAGTATTCAGTATTCTTACCTTCGTAGAAAATAAATTACTTTGTTTTGTGTCAGATGGTTTGCACAAGGTCGGGTGCTCATACTACCAGAGATCGTATTAGAAGACCCTCTGCAGCCATCTTGTCCTCTTTGTTTTGTGTCAGATGGTTTGCACAAGGTCGGGTGCTCATACTACCAGAGATCGTATTAGAAGACCCTCTGCAGCCATCTTGTCCGGCCAGTTTAGAGCGGTGGCGCCGAGGCTCGAAGCGGGCGGTCTGTGACTTGCAAGTCGCCCAGACTACCGCGTGGCCTAGCTTCGTGTATCGCCAGTACGAGTTGACCCTGGTGGTGGCCACGGCCAAGCAGTATTTCCTCACCCTACTCACCGACAAAAACGGTAAAGAATAATAATGATAGTTCTTATTAAATTTAAACGAGCAAGGCCAAAATATGGATGGGGGACTTCAACATTATATTGGTAGATTGGGAAACATTAAAACGGAGAACGGGCTCTAGTCTTGATTTTAAATCTTATATTATAAAAACAAGATCCATTCACTCATTCGCATTTCACACACCAAATCCCGCGCGGGATCCCGCGGGATTGGGAACGTGCGGGATTTGCGACCCCTACCATAGTAGATACCGTTTCCGGCGTTAAGTTCGTTAACCTCGCCTGGGGGTTACCTTCCACTCAAGGGTCTATTAAAGTAAAGTAATAATACTTAATAATAATAGTTTTTTTTATTCTCTATTACTAATGTATAGCGGAGTTATACCTACTAGTAATGAGAAAGTATTGCAATCGGTCCAAATTTTCATACTTGGGAAATGGTTGGAAATATCCTTTTTGGGGTCCCCTGATGTCAAAAAAGTGATTTTTTTTTTAAATTTTTTCTCTTCTCCAGCTTGAGCTTTTTTTAACTTCTCTTTTTTTTTTCTCTCTTCCAGCTTGTTGTGCCAAAGTTCCTGATGACCCTGTGCAACTGTCCTACTGGATCCTGATCAACTTTCCCATGAGTGACTCAATACGAGTAGAGATGCTCTCTCTGAACAACGCTCTGCACAGGCTGCATCGACTGATCGACTACTTTAAAAATGTGAGTTGATAAATAGGTGATAGATGGTAAGCCAGCCTTGTTACTTGTTAGCTTTTAAGCCCCGTTCCCACTTATCGCTAGTCGTGAGTTTCATCCGATTTTTTTTCCGAATCAGGTGATAGGTGGTAAGCCAGCCTTGTTACTTGTTAGCTTTTCAGCCCCGTTCCCACTTATCGCTAGTCGTGAGTTTCATCCGATTTTTTTTCCGAATGTCCTGTAGGCAATGTAATTGAAGAGTGTTCCCACTACACACGACACGATTTTTTTTTTCTTCTACCAAGTGGGAACGGCCCTTTAGGGTTGCGCGCTAGCCTTGAAAGCACTAGGTGGCTAGATCAATTCCCGTCCCAGGCGAACTTTATCCTAAGAGATAAGGCTCGTTCTCGGAACAGTTGGCTTTCTCTTATCCTGTCTCTCTTCGATTTCGGGACGGAGTGATAAGAGAAGAGATTTTTACATTTCCCTCTACCAAACCTCTGGGTAAAAAAAAACATTATCTCATCATCCACATAAGTTCAGTTCGATTGGGCTTGTTTTTTTTTTTTTTTTTTTTTTTTCAATTTTTTTTTTGGGGCGAACTTTATCCTAAGAGATAAGGCTCGTTCTCGGAACGGTTGGCTTTCTCTTATCCTGTCTCTCTTCAATTTCGGGACGGAGTGATAAGAGAAGAGATTTTTACATTTCCCTCTACCAAACCTCTGGGTAAAAAAAAAAATCATTATCTCATCCACATAAGCTCAGTTCGATTGGGCTTGTTTTTTTTTCTTACAGATGAAGCAACAGGTAGGTATTATTGTTGTATTTTATTTTTTAAGTTCTTAATGCGACCGACGCCTGCGCGACCGCCAAGAGTTTAAACTTGAAATGAACATCAAGAATATTTCATGTTTCTCGTTGCAGTATCACCAGTCCATCCGATGTATAGGGTGTTTCCAAGAGATCGGTCTCATCAAGGACATTTTCTTCATGTCAGCGTCCGGACCACAGGGTGTCTACATCAATCCGAACGGTTTCACTCACGAGACGATCACCCTGTATAAAGTGGACAATATTATTCTGGACCCTGTAGTGTCCACACAGTACAGCTGGTTCCCTGGGTAAGTTTCTAAAATATCTTTAGTCTTAAATACTGGACTCCACACACGGGAATTACACAAGACCATTTAATGTAATGACATAACAACATAACTAGTATCGTTCCATCTCATCTGATGGGTCGATTTACCAAGCCTCTCCACCATCTTCTGTCATTGCAGCGTTCATCTCGCTCTATATCTTCCCATTGGAAATCCCTACTTGCAATGTCATCTCTTATCATGTCTCTATATCTTTTTCTTGGTCTTCCTCGTGCTCCACTCTATTCTAGTTGTAAGTCAAACATTTTCCTTGGTATTCTCTCAGCGTCCGTACCATTTTAGTCTACTTGTTCTCATTCTTTCTTGTAACTCTTGTAAGATTTCTTCTTGTATTGTGTTTCTTGATTCTGTCTCTTCTATTTAATGTAATAACATACGTTATTATAAAGATTAATATTGGACAAAGTTTGATAGAGGGAACTGTAACTACTAAGGTCTTATCGTCCCGAAAACGAAGCGAGAAGGAAGACAGGATAGGAGAAAGCCAGCCGTTCCAAGAACGAACATTACCCGTTCAGGATAAAAACTGCCCCGGGCGGGAATCGAACCCGCGACCTAGCGCTTACAAGACAGACGCACTACCAACTAAGCTAACTAGGCTGGCACTGTTGTTATTTGCAGGTACGCATGGTCTATAGCCAGCTGTGCCCGCTGCCATTGTCACGTGGGCTGGCGGTTCAAAGCCGTAAAGCGGGCTCTGGTGCCAAAGTGTTTCTACGGGATTACCAAGCGGGCTATTACCCTGCCTGGTAGAGCCCAGGGCGAGAGAAGAGAAGATGAAACTGATGATATGGCTGACAACATGTTACCCCCGCGCTTACTGGCGATATAAGGGGGTGATAGGGTTTAGTCTGATTTTTATTATTTAATTTTAAGAGATTTGATAAAGGGACCTGTAACTCGTCTCGAAATCGAAGAGTTCTCTTAGTTATTTTTAAGAGGTTTGATAGAGGGAACTGAAACTTCTGAGGTCTTGTCATCCCGAAATCTAAAGAGAAGGAGGACAGGATAAGAGAAAAATTATTATTATTATTATCATTATTATTATTATTATTTTCTTTTTTTTTGAAGAAGTTTGACAGAGGGAACTGAGAGAAGGAAGACAGGATAGGAGAAAGCCAGCCGTTCCGAGAACGAATATTATCCCATCAGGATAAAAACCGCCCCGGGCGGGAATCGAACCCGCGGCCTAGCGCTTACAAGGCAGACGCGCTACCAACTAAGCTAACTAGGCTGGCTTTTTAAAAGGTTTGATAGAGGAAACTGAAACTTCTGAGGTCTTGTCGTCCCGAAATCGAAGAGAGAAGGATAGGATAAGAGAAAGCCAGCCGTTCGGAGAACGAACCTAAAGTTGTGATCACACATAGCCGACGCCGTTGATTGACGAGGTGAATCTATGTTGTCGGGGCAGTGTAGGGTTTCGGACATCGATCAGCGGCGTCGACCATTTTAGAATGAAGTCCGCCCCGGCGGGAATCAACCCGCGACCTACCGCTTACAAGTCTCTCTTGGAGGGTACTCCAAGCTAACTAGAAATATGTTTCATACTTCCTTACCTTTAAAAATAGGTAGCCAGCCTAGTTAGCTTAGTTGGTAGTGCGTCTACCGTTGATTGACGAGGTGAATCTATGTTGTCGGGGCAGTGTAGGGTTTCGGACATCGATCAGCGGGGTCGACTCTTTATTTATTTACAAGTCTCTCTTGGAAGATACTCCAAGCTAACTAGAAATATGTTTCATACTTCCTTACCTTTAAAAATAGGTAGCCAACCTAGTTAGCTTAGTTGGTAGTGCGTCTGCCTTGTAAGCGCTAGGTCGCGGGTTCGATTCCCGCCCGGGGCGGATTTTATCCTGATGGGATAATGTTCGTTCTCGGAACGTCTGGCTTTCTCCTATCCTGTCTGCCTTCTCTCTTCGATTTCGGGACGATAAGACCATAGCAGTTACAGTTCCCTCTGTTTTAAAAAAAAGGTACCTATTCTTTTTCAGGACCATGGTGTGCGTAACATTTTTTCATCGCCATTACAATACTAGAGCTTTAATAAACTGTAGGATAGTCCTATTTCTTCTGCTATCCGTTAGCATTAAGTAGTTAAGACTTCCTTTTGCAGCCTTTGCTTAGGACTTAGGAGTGCCGATGGGCTATCATTATCATTACCTCCGTCTGTAAGTAAGATGAGATGTACGGGTCTTAGAATAGATAAGGTTTGTTCATGGAACGGCTGGCTTTCTCCTATCCTGTCTTCCTTTCTCTCTTCGCTTTGGGGACAATAAGTCCTAAGCAGTTACAGTTCCCTCTATCAAACATCTTTTTTTTTCGAAATGCACCAGTTCCCAATGGTTTACTGAAGTTAAGTAACGTTAGTGTCCGGGTGAGTGACCGTCAAAAACATTCCCTTCTGCTATACTTCGGGATAAATCGCTTCCTCAGGAATATTTCATTGAGGACTTTTTTATTTCGCGAGTACGTGCGGAGTTCAAAGTCCAAAAAGAACATGTTTTGGGATAGACATAGCCTTCTAGTTATGAGACATTCACGTAACATACCTAGGTACTAGGTACCTACTACCTAATGATGACGAAAAATATCATCAGCATGGGCAACCGTCCACTGCAGGGCAAGAAGAAACCTTCTTTTGGAAATAAAATTAATGTACGTATAATAGGGGTACTAACTGAGACCAGAGTGTAGAATGGTACCTATCTATTTTCTCAGACATGAAGTGCAAAATGCTTTCAAGAATAAGCTGTTGTTGGTTAAAAATATTTTTGTTTACAGTATACCGAGTTTTATCAAAATAATGTCTTGTTTAATATTCCAGGATCCCCCCCTCTAAAGGTTGTTATTGCGACCGACGACGTACCTATTTTCTTTTTGTAGTAGATGTATTGCACTATTTAGACATTGAACATTGAATCTGAAAAGGACTTAACTTATGTACTTTTCAATTTTATCGTCACGTAGGTTAGCGGCACAAAAACTCAATTAGAAAATCATGTAAAAAAAAAAGGGTAAGAAAGAAGAAAAAAATGTAAATAAATACACTTGTGGAAATAAATGTACTAAATTATTTTTTTAATTGATGATAAAATATCCATGTTATTTTTATTTGAAAGGGTAAGAAAGAAGAAAAAAAATGTAAATAAATACACTTGTGGAAATAAATGTACTAAATTATTTTTTTAATTGATGATAAAATATCCATGTTATTTTTATTTTCTTTTTGGAAACTTGGTAAGATATTTCACAGAAGGGAAAAGAGAGGGGGGATGCAGTTTCACCAATAAAAACACAAATTGTTCGAAATTATGTATGAAATTTCTTGCCTAAAGATTATACTCTAGGTAAGGGACTTCGTACTATTGATTAAATCCTATAGACTATAGATATACAAAAGCAAATTACATTGATTGGGGTTACGTCCAATCGTGGGTAAAACATAGATTGGTTCCTAACAAATTAAAAAAATTGCTAAAATTGTAAGTTGACGGTCTAGAAAGAAATCTTCGTATCTCAAAAAACTTGTACATGATTTATTTGTCCTCTAGAGGTAAAATATTAAAATTTAATACCCTTGTGCTTCCCAAAAAGTCACCTTAATAGAACACTTTTAAACATAAGGGAACGATTAAAAATGGCCAGGAAAAATGAGACCAGAGGGGTTATTGTTCCCCTCTTTGAGATACGAGATTTTCTTGCTATTCCGTCGACATACTTAAAATCAATTAGAAACTTACAAGTGTAAGAGAGAGTGAAAGATTAGTTCAGAATGACTAGAAAATATACAACTCTAAAAGAGCGTGATTGACAATTTGACACTCACATAAGGAAGAAAGAAAGAAATTTGGGCCTTCTTACAAATCCAATAATACCTACATAACAATTGAGACCAGAGGGGTTATTGTTCCCCTCTTTGAGATACGAGATTTTCTTGCTATTCCATCGACATACTTAAAATGAAATAGAAACTTACAAGTGTAAGAGAAAGTGAAAGATTAGTTCAGAATGACTAGAAAATATACAACTCTAATAGAGCGTGATTGACAATTTGACACTCACATAAGGAAGAAAGAAAGAAATTTGGGCCTTCTTACAAATCCAATAATACCTACATAACAAAATACGACATTCATATAAAAATATACACCAACAACAAATTGGAGGAGAATAAATACAAAATTCAGTAAAAATAAAAATTATTCTGTACTAAAATAGGGATAATAATATGTAGTAAAAAAAAGACCATATTTATGCTATGTGAGAAATAAACCAATTCACACTGTCAATTTAACGGGCTGGGGGGGTTTTCTTTAATAAGACCCGTACATCTCATCTTACTTACAGACGGAGGTAATGATAATGATAGCCCATCGGCACTCCTAAGTCCTAAGCAAAGGCTGCAGAAGGAAGTCTTCACTACTTAATGCTAACGGATAGCAGAAGAAATAGGACTATCCTACAGTTTATTAAAGCTCTAGTATTGCACTAGCGATGAAAAAATGTTACGCACACCATGGTCCTGAAAAAGAATAGGTACCTATTTTTTTTTTTTTTTTTTTTTTGAGGGAACTGAAGAAAATAAAAATAACATGGATATTTTATCATCAATTAAAAAAATAATTTAGTACATTTATTTCCACAAGTGTATTTATTTACATGCATCCCCCCTTTCTTTTCCCTTCTGTGAAATATCTTACCAAGTTTCCAAAAAGAAAATAAAAATAACATGGATATGTTATCATCAATTAAAAAAATAATTTAGTACATTTATTTCCACAAGTGTATTTATTTACATTTTTTTTCTTCTTCTTTCTTACCCTTTCTTTTTTTTACATGATTTTCTAATTGAGTTTTTGTGCCGCTAACCTACGTGACGATAAAATTGAAAAGTACATAAGTTAAGTCCTTTTCAGATTCAATGTTCAAAGTCTAAATAGTGCAATACATCTACTACAAAAAGAAAATAGGTACGTCGTCGGTCGCAATAACAACCTTTAGAGGGGGGGATCCTGGAATATTAAACAAGACATTATTTTGATAAAACTCGGTATACTGTAAACAAAAATATTTTTCAAAACTTCAGTCAAACAAATCAATAAAAACTTTTGGGGCTTTAAAACGATATTTGAAAGATTAAAAACAAGGATCATTTTAAATAGCCTAGAATCTAGATTGATTCAGCAGAAGAAATTAGTGTAAAAGTTGGATAACATGATCATGATCAATGGATAGTCATAAATCTTTGTAAGATTCGTATCAAGGAGTTGGGATTCAGAGTAAGGCACTTTAAATAGCCTAGAATCAGCAGAAGAAATTAGTCTAAAAGTTGGATAACATGATCATGATCAATGGATAGTCATAAATCTTTGTAAGATTCGTATCAAGGAGTTGGGATTCAGAGTAAGGCATAATACAAAATACAAAATCGTCGATCCACAATAAATTCTCATTGATTGATGATCGATTGACGGCCGTTGACTAAGTGTGGACACACCTTTAGGTCCACTTTCGCAGAGGAAGGCAAGAAAAGGTCATGAGAAGGTTGTAAAATGGGTGCCTACATAATACAAAGTCGTCGATCCACAATAAATTCTCATTGATTGATGATCGATTGACGGCCGTTGACTAAGTGTGGACACACCTTTAGGTCCACTTTCGCATCTCGTGTTAGAAAAGCCAGTAATGATCGTATTAAAACCTCGCCACACACACATCCCTGAGATCACTGCACCTCCATAGCCTGATTGCTATTGCTCGCGCTGCTCTGATTTCCCTCATTGAAGAAACAAGAAGAAGGCGGAGGAAGGGAAGAAGAAGTACCAACACCCCCGGCGTCCATACTTTCCTCTTCTTCTGCCAGACCGTTCTCTCTCTGTTCAGAATCGTCCCAGTTGATTTTGAATCGTGTAACACGGGGTTCCGACGCTAGGATATTTCGCACGACCTGTAGGACATTGGAAGAGGGGAAGGAAAAGTTATTATTTTAGAAGAGGTTTGAGAGGGGGAACTATAACTGCTTTGGTTTTATCGTTCCGAAATCGAAGAGAGATGGAAGACAATAAGAGAAGGGCCGGCCGTTCCGAGAACGAACATTACCCCTTCAGTATGAAATCGGAATCGGACTCGACCGGTTAGAACCTTTGTTCTAACTTTCTCAACAAATCAATGAAAAGTTATTATTTTTGAAGAGGTTTGATAGGGGGAACTATAACTGCTATGGTTTTATCGTTCCGAAATCGAAGAGAGAAGGAAGACAATAAGAGAAGGCCCGGCGTTCCGAGAACGAACATTACCCCTTCAGTATGAAATCGGAATCGGACTCGACCGGTTAGAACCTTTGTTCTAACTTTCTCAACAAATGTTTCGCACGACCTGTAGGACATTGGAAGAGGGGAAGGAAAAGTTATTATTTTTGAAGAGGTTTGATAGGGGGAACTATAACTGCTATGGTTTTATCGTTCCGAAATCAAAGAGAGAAGGAAGACAATAAGAGAAGGGCCGGCCGTTCCGAGAACGAACATTACCCCTTCAGTATGAAATCGGAGTCGGACTCGACCGGTTAGAACCTTTGTTCTAACTTTCTCAACAAATAAGATTCGTTCTTGGAATGGGTGGCTTTCTCTTACCCTGTTCATCTCTCATCACTTTTGGGACTATAAGAGCTCTATTGTTACATTCCCTCCATCTTATTCTTTCTAGCCTTTTTCTTTTTAAATAGGGTGGGCTTTTTTTGGTAGTCCGTTTTACACCATCAAAAAAAGTATCATTACCTTATCAAACTGTGGCTTCTCTGGAGGATTTTCCTTCAGTTCAGGGTCTGCATATTCATTATTTACAAAGAAGCCTACTCGTACAAATTCATTTCCCCTATAGCTACATGTCAGCAAGACAACAGTTACTCCTAGGACATCTTTTTCAGGGATTTTGTTAACATCGGGTGGGTCCGCCTGGAAAATAAATTATGCAACAAATCTATACTTAAAGTGTTTACAAATGTCGGGACATTGACCATTAGGCCATTTTCCTAAAAAAAACTAGACTTTTGAAGACTCAAATCTATAAAGTACATGTCCTATTTTGGACTAAAAAAAATGAATGTATGATGAAGAGTGTTAAAATGTTAGGGAAAAGAGAATTCAGTAGAAGAGTAGGTGTAACCTAAATTTAATTAAACAAAATTGTGGATATTTGACAGGATATTTTTTTCTTTTTTTTTCTGATAGTCTTTTTTTCTATTGGCTAAATTTACTTTTCATACAGCACACACTACCAGTTGAAGTGACTTTCCATTCTAAATGTATAATAAATTGATGGGAAAGAAAAGACTTTAATTAATATTAATTCCTTTTATTAATATTAAAGCCCACCAATTAAAACAATCTAATCAAGATTGTCTGGATAAAAATACTATTATTCTTATCTGAATTCAATTTTTAAACATTTCAATGATTATTACAATTTTATTCATTCCACATGTTTTTTTTTTTTTAATCTGTATTATTATTTTACTATTTTGTCAAATGAGAAATCAAGACATGAGTCCTATTGTAGGTACCAATAGTTTGGCTTAGTTGACAATAGGCAACTGGAGGAGTACCAGAAACTTACTTCGAGAGCCTCTTTAGTAATTGGGGTCCTTTCAAGGACAGTAATGATTTCCACAACTGTGACCATGTCCACCACCTGAAAGCCCAATTGACAAATCGGGATTATAATTCTTTCTTTAGGAAGCAAATTCTCTTGAGGGAGCTCTTCCACCCAACCAAAATCTCAAGGTGTATCTAGCTGAGGACCGTTTAAAGGTGTCCACACATTGTCGAAAGGCCGTCGATCGATATCGACTGAACGGTCCACACTTCAACAACATAGATTCACCTCGTCGATCCACTACTTGCATGCTATTTGCATGCAGAAATACCGTTTGAAACTGCATTTTATCTAGTGTATGATTTTTCCAAAATATCTCGTGGAACCCCTGCCGTCAGCTCGCGGGGAACACCAATTAAGAAACACTGCCATAAGGCACCAAGGACAGTAGTAGCTAAATTTATCATCCCTATATGGACACAGCAGCATAGCATAGTGGTCACAGCAGCTGCTGGAATATAAGAAGCAGTTTGTGCACTGAACCAACCTTCAAGGACAGTAGTAGCTAAATTCATCATCCCTATATGGACACAGCAGCATAGCATAGTGGTCACAGCAGCTGCTGGAATATAAGAAGCAGTTTGTGCACTGAACCAACCTTCCAACTTTTTTTGGTGGTTAGTTGACCCGATAAATCTGAATCCCAAGTTATGCAAGGGATGATTGCAAACTCATATCTGGTAAAATGGTCATTATTCTTGACATTTCACTCTTAACTGAGGGCCACGAAATGCGAGCTTTACTCTCTTCCTTGGTAAGTTTTGGGTAGGTACTTACATTTTTTGCTGATCAGCAGAGGACTTTTTGTGAATAGATTCAACAGGCCAAGTAAGTTGATAAGACTCTAAAACATCCCCTTCTTGGCTAGAGGAGCTTTTTTGGGTTCTGTTATGGGTACTTACATTTTTTGCTGATCAGCAGTAGACTTTTTGTGAATAGATTCAACAGGCCAAGTAAGTTGATAAGACTCTAAAACATCCCCTTCTTGGCTAGAGGAGCTTTTTTGGGTTCAGTTATGGGTACTTACATTTTTTGCTGATCAGAAGTAGACTTTTTGTGAATAGGTTCAACAGGCCAAGTAAGTTGATAAGACTCTAAAACATCCCCTTCTTGGCTAGAGGAGCTTTTTTGGGTTCAAAGTACTTGTTTTTCCTGGAGGTAAGTAATAAAATTCGACCAAAATAAGCCAAGAAATAGGATTTTCAACTCAAAATTACGGAATTTTTCAAAGAAGAGAAACTTCTCTCTTTTCGTTTTTGTGTTTCTAACCTCACTTTTATCTTTTTGGTTCAAATTTCCCTCTAGAATTTTCTGTGCTCGTTGGGAAAAGAACCGTTTACACGATGATCGCTGCAAAAATTTCAAGGAGGTAAAAAATCAGTGGACAAGTGATCAATCAGACATCGGGGCATTGCACAAAGCTTTCTCGAATGTGCACCAAAGTACTATCGCAATGTGGGTTAGAATCCCACCGGGAGCAGTTTATCCCAAACAGAATAGATAAGGTTTGTTCATGGAACGGCTGGCTTTCTCCTATCCTGTCTTCCTTTCTCTCTTCGCTTTGGGGACAATAAGTCCTAAGCAGTTACAGTTCCCTCTATCAAACATCTTTTTTTTTCGAAATGCACCAGTTCCCAATGGTTTACTGAAGTTAAGTAACGTTAGTGTCCGGGTGAGTGACCGTCAAAAACATTCCCTTCTGCTATACTTCGGGATAAATCGCTTCCTCAGGAATATTTCATTGAGGACTTTTTTATTTCGCGAGTACGTGCGGAGTTCAAAGTCCAAAAAGAACATGTTTTGGGATAGACATAGCCTTCTAGTTATGAGTCATTCACGTAACATACCTAAGTACTACCTAATGATGAAAAATATCATCAGCATGGGCAACCGTCCACTGCAGGGCAAAGGTTTCTTCTTTTGGAAATAAAATTAATGTACGTATAATAGGGGTACCTAGTAACTGAGACCAGAGTGTAGAATGGTACCTATCTATTTTCTCAGACATGAAGTGCAAAATGCTTTCAAGAATAAGCTGTTGTTGGTTAAAGGTACCTACATATTCAAACAGAAAAGGAAAGTCCCAAAGATATCTACTTCTACGTACCTATTATGTAGGTTTTGATATATATATATAAAAAAAATACTAGGTAACTAACAAAAATAGAAGAAAAAACATTTCTGCTTATTTTTTTTCTCAACAAATGGGATTTGTTTTTATTTTATACTTAAATGAGAAAATAATATTGACAAAATATAAAAGAATAAATTTTAATCCTCCACTTGATCGTAATTCCAAGCAGAGAGAGGTGTGACTTTACAAAACTTTTATGTATCAAATGGGAAAGGCACATTTTTTTTTTATTCATTTTAAAAAACAAAAGAAAAAACATCCATCAATCTCTTGAAACAAAAATATATCAACATAAAATAAAGACCAACAGTTTATTTTCCATGAGAAACCTAAAAATTAAATAATGAAAATAAAACGGAACTATCATCACTTGAAAACTCCAAAGGTCCCATTATCGTAGGTAGGTAAATTGCCATCATGTGGTGACACCATAACCTCTCTTAGACTTCTTAGAGCAATTTAACAGCTTAGAAAAAATGGACGCATTCTACAAGGAGATTCTGTGCCTCAACAGATAAGGCGAGATGATGATTTTTACTCAAATGTACTCAGCTCAAGAGGCAACAAAGAGAGTACAATAAAGTTAATTAAAAAAAAAAAAAAAAAAAAATCAATATACAACAATAGCGATCAACATTTCCGGAGGGTCTTTGCAATGCGGTCCAAAAAACGCAATTGACAAATCGGGATTATAATTCTTTCTTTACGAAGCAAATTCTCTTGAGGGAGCTCTTCCACCCAACCAAAAACTCAAGGTGTATCTAGCTGAGGACCGTTTAAAGGTGTGTCCACACATTGTCGAAAGGCCGTCGATCGATATCGACTGAACGGTCCACACTTCCTCAACAACATAGCTTCACCTCGTCGATCCACTGGACACACCTTTACAGCTCACAAAGCCAAAGTTTGGATAAATTACGCGCCTTTGATTTTTCTTTTTCGCTGGGTCATAAGAATCGATTTTACCTTGGGGTCGGGACGAAATATTAAGCACCGCAAGTAAGACCGGAAACAAGTAGGGAACTATGAACCTTTAAACTCTTGTCGGTACCAAAATCGGTACGGAAACAATACCTTCCTATACTACGAGGATAATAAGGGAAGTAAAAAGGATTAGAGAATGAAAGAAAATCGCGGTTTTACTTCTTTCGTACGTCATTAGTGGACACACCTTTACATCTCACAAAGCCAAAGTTCGGATAAATTACGCGCCTTTGATTTTTCTTTTTTGCTGGGTCATAAGAATCGATTTTACCTTGGGGTCGGGACGAAATATTAAGCACCGCAAGTATGAACCTTTAAACTCTTGTCGGTATCAAAATCGGTACGGAAACAATACCTTCCTATACTACGAGGATAATAAGGGAAGTAAAAAGGATTAGAGAAAATCGCGGTTTTACTTCTTTCGTACGTCATTAGTATGAAAAGCTGACACAGTGTTCGAATCAATTTTGGAATGAAGAAGGGGGAAAATGATTTTTCTTGGTAGGATTTGATAATCTAAAACTGTACACACGGTGTCTCCGATAGAAACGTTCTCATACGATCTGTTTTCTATACAAGTACAATAAGATGAATATGTAAAATGCATGACTACTATAGGTAGAATGTTTAGTGAAGGAAGAGTGTCACTCTTCACGATGAGCTCAGGAGGACAAATCATTTATATTGAAACACCTTGGATACAGACATGATTCACGAGAAAGATAGAAAGTAATTAACTTAATAAAAATACCACTAAACTGGGATGAGGAGACAGGTAGTAGGAATCAAAGGAATAACATACTATACAGGGCCAATCACAGGAACCCAATACGTGTATGGTAGAAGTGGTGTTAGGTTTAGGTATACATTGGTTTGTTGCTTGTTTCAAGAGTTGAGCATGATTCACGAGAAAGATAGAAAGTAATTAACTTAATAAAAATACCACTAAACTGGGATGAGGAGACAACAGGTAGTAGGAATAGGATAAAAAGACAAGATGATGAGTATTTAGAAAGTCATTCAAATTAAAAATAATACCAATGTAGGTAGCATAAAGATTTGAATGCGATTGAAAGATGAATCAGCATGTTGTCAAGGGTTAACCCGTTTTCTCCACTGTTGAGTAGAACGCAGAAAAAACGAAGCACAAAAGTAAACGAGAATAAAACAGGGGAGAATCGTAGGGAAAGGTGGATAAATAGCCAAGTAAATGGAAAAGTACATAGGTAAATAATGTACTGACTATGCGCAATGCCGCGTCGCGAAGTAGACTCGGGACAGTAGGGGCAAGATGTCTTTTCAGAGCTTGAACCCATAAAACCCCGACATAATCTTATGGCTTTGCATTTGGAACTGCGGGAGTCGTTTGTTAAATAGGGCCCAAGCTCAAACCACTTCAAACAAGGGTGTATTTTTTTTTCGGGAAACTTTAGGAAACCGATTCCGATGGCGCGGCACCTTCGATTTCCTATGGTTTAGTGTACCATTTTAAATTCCAAAAGGGAACCAGTTACGTTTCTGAAAGTTTCTTGGAAGGAAAATACACCTCAAGTTTAGTGAAGGAAGAGTGTCACTCTTCACGATGAGCTCAGGAGGACAAATCATTTATATTGAAACACCTTGCATACAGATACAGACATGATTCACGAGAAAGATAGAAAGTAATTAACTTAATAAAAATACCACTAAACTGGGATGAGGAGACAACAGGTAGTAGGAATCAAAGGAATAACATACTATACACGGCCAATCACAGGAACCCAATACGTGTATGGTAGAAGTGGTGTTAGGTTTAGGTATACATTGGTTTGTTGCTTGTTTCAAGAGTTGAGTGGGAAAGAATAAACATTTCCAAAAGTTCAACTTTTCAACTCAAAAATATGGCTTCAATAACCTACTAATCATTTCTTACCTCAAAGACAAACATGTGTTTTCCTTCAGGAATAGGTCCTACATAGATTGTATCTAGAACTTGATCATACTCCTCACTTTCAGCTGAACCAACATAGATCATTTTCCATTCTAAATCTGAAAGAAATACAAGTGTTTAGTTAAGCAATCACACACGGGAATTACACAAGACCATTTCATGTAATGACATAACAACATAACTAGTATCGTTCCATCTCATCTGATGGGTCGATTTACCAAGCCTCTCCACCATCTTCTGTCATTGCAGCGTTCTTCTCGCTCTATATCTTCCCATTGGAAACCCCTACTTGCAATGTCATCTCTTATCATGTCTCTATATCTTTTTCTTGGTCTTCTCCAATTGACAAATCGGGATTATAATTCTTTCTTTACGAAGCAAATTCTCTTGAGGGAGCTCTTCCACCCAACCAAAATCTCAAGGTCTATCTAGCTGAGGACCGTTTAAAGGTGTGTCCACACATTGTCGAAAGGCCGTCGATCGATATCGACTGAACGGTCCACACTTCAACAACATAGATTCACCTCGTCGATCCACTATTTTGGGACACACCTTTACAGCTCACAAAGCCAAAGTTCGGATAAATTACGCGCCTTTGATTTTTCTTTTTTGCTGGGTCACAAGAATCGATTTTACCTTGGGGTCGGGACGAAATATTAAGCACCGCAAGTAAGACCGAAAACAAGTAGGGAACTATGAACCTTTAAACTCTTGTCGGTACCAAAATCGGTACGGAAACAATACCTTCCTATACTTCCTATACTACGAGGATAATAAGGGAAGTAAAAAGGATTAGAGAATGAAAGAAAATCGCGGTTTTACTTCTTTCGTACGTCATTAGTATGAAAAGCTGACACAATGTTCGATTCAATTTTGGAATGAAGAAGGGGGAAAATGATTTTTCTTGGTAGGATTTGATAATCTAAAACTGTACACACGGTGTCTCCAATAGAAAACGTCATTAGTATGAAAAGCTGACACAATGTTCGATTCAATTTTGGAATGAAGAAGGGGAAAATGATTTTTCTTGGTAGGATTTGATAATCTAAAACTGTACACACGGTGTCTCCGATAGAAACGTTCTCATACGATCTGTTTTTTCAGAGCTCGAAGGACTTTATTTAAAAAAATTTACACAATTTTTTTCAAAAAATTTACGTAATAAAAAAAATTACCGAGTGATCTTATGAACTTTAAAAACAGTGAAATAATTTTTGTGGTGATTTAAAAGTGTTAAAAAATAATTATTAGATCGAAATAAAGTGACTAACACATTTAAAAAGTGCACTCTTTCGTTGTAGAAACCATGTTGATTCACTTGATATTTTAGGCTTTTGCAAAGAGACATTTAACTTTCGGACTTGAACTTAATTTTACATCATAACGAAGGATAATTCAAGTGTATTCTTACATTGTATTCCGTGTCCAGTGCCCTCAATAACTTTTCTTTGATTTCGGAAGGAGACTGCTGCATGAGGCCGTAAGTGGTCTCGAAAAATACAGCACTCCTACCAATAAACAACCACCTATGACATATGGCGGACATGTACTGTTGTGGCATTCTGGGACTCGAATAACAATCGTCTGCTACAGAAAGAAAGAGTTCGTAAATCGCGCATGCGCCGCGACTATTTTCACCTTCGGGTACATTCGCCGTGACGTTTCTCTCAAGACACGCCTCTAAATTCAAACAGCTGATACAACAATCAGCTGTTCTTTGTTTTGATATTTTATTAAGCATAAGATCAATCTTATATGATGCTCAAATAGACCATCACAACAGTTTGGCCAACACATGCTGCTGGCCCCACTCAGGACGGGTGAGGTTGATATGAGGTGGTGGGTAACTTATTGCCCAATGGAGAACAAAGAGTGTGGAAAAAAAAACCAATGTTTAACTGTAACAGTAAACCTAAAATAATAATAATAAACTGAGTTTCAAAGTTTTCCCCAGTTTACATACATAACTATCATTCCATCTGTTGATGGGTTGATGTAAAAAGCCTCACCACCATATTCTATCATTATATCTTTCCTGGCTTTCGATTTCCCCAGTTTGTCTGAAAAAATTTACCTTCTTTAAGTTCCTCTATGCATTCAAAAACCAATTCAAATCTGAACTGTTGACTAAATGGAGATGAATTGTCTAGAACTGTAACATTGGTTAATTGGACTTTAGCCATTCTCTGGAACAAAGAAAAATACAAGAAAGGCCCATTAGATTGATGATTGAGATAAAGGTTTTGTCAGGGGTGTAATTAAAAGTATACTACTACTGGGAAAAATGTTCAGTACAGAGTGGATTATAGGTACTTCTTCTTCTTCTTCTTCTTCTTTTTTTTTTGAAGTAGAAAGGGCTTGATGGTTTAATACTAAATATTGAGATTATGTATTGGGATGACCCTTTTTTCTCCATTCCATAAGGCACTAAGGACAGTAGTAGCTAAATTTATCATCCCTATATGGACACAGCAGCATAGCATAGTCTGCATAGTGGTCACAGCAGCTGCTGGAATATAAGAAGCAGTTTGTGCACTGAACTAACCTTTCAACTTTTTGGTGGTTAGTTGACCCGATAAATCTGAATCCCAAGTTATGCAAGGGATGATTGCAAACTCATATCTGGTAAATTGATATTTTTCAAATATTTTGTGGGTCACGGATTTTTCCACAAATCCACAGTCAAATTACTCTTGGTAGAGCTTTTCCAATCTTTTTTCATTGCTTAAAATGAGTAATTCCAGAGTATTGGCCTCAGCAACAGTTAGAGCAGTCAAGAAGAAACTTGTCCCTTCAAGGGCAGCTCTAACATTGGTAAGTTCATTTTTCAGTTGAGTTAGAAGTCTTTTTTATTCCCAGGCCCTACTGTCTGATAACAGTCAATTTTGTTTAGCATACCAATTTACCAGAGTTGACCAAAACCCTGGTTAGCTCAAGTCAAGGACCAACCTTTTTTCCATTCATGTTAGGTTGTCCCAGAGAAAGATCCCTTTTCCCTTTGTTTGAAATATGATTTGAATCTGTGCTGCAAGTGGTTTGAAACACATCACTTGCTTTCAGGGAGATTCCATTTGTCAAGGGTGCAGGTCTACCTTGCCTTTGAGATCAATTTAATGTGAAGAAATCATTTACTAATGAAATTTCCAACTGCAATCTTGTAGAATCCTATATGTACTTATTTTTGAGTTACAACTCCACAATTGTTGCATCATCTTGTCTTTGGCATTTGTCAAGGGTGCAGGTATACCTTGCCTTTGAGATCAATTTAATGTGAAGAAATCATTTACTGATGAAATTTCCAACTGCAATCTTGTAGAATCCTATATGTACTTATTTTTGAGTTACAACTCCACAATTGTTGCATCATCTTGTCTTTGTAGATCAGGGAAACTTTCAAGTTCTGTTGGAGGGATGAAGAAATGTGATTGTACATTCTTGCTATTTCACCTTGATAGGTATGATTTCCATGCTTGGTAGGTTGATCACCATGTAAACTTGCTAATGTCTTGGTCATTTGATGGTTGTAAATGAAATTTCCAATTGTTTGTCTGTTCTTGATTTCAGACCCCTTCTGCAGTTTTGAAAATCAAGGAAATACTGTCAAAAAATACAGACTTTGTAAGTTGTAAGAAGTAAACCAGTACCTAGTCAGTAATAAATGAAAGTTTTCCACTAGTCTGACATGGTAATTTGAATCAGGTGCCAACACAATCCAATATCAAAAGAGGTTATTTTGACTGGTTCATTTATTAAAAATAATGAGAATTAGATCAAACTTCATTTACAAAGATAATATAATTATGTTTTAAAAATAAAAATAATGATGAAGTTTGATCAAGTAGGTATGATTTCCATGCTCGGTAGGTTGATCACCATGTACACTTGCTAATGTCTTGGTCGTTTGATGGTTGCAAATGAAATTTTCAATTGTTTCTCTGTCTGTTCTTGATTTCAGACCCCTTCTGCAGTTTTGAAAATCAAGGAAATACTGTCAAAAAATACAGACTTTGTAAGTTGTAAGAACTAAACTTGTAGCTAGTCAGTAATAAATGAAAGTTTTCCACTAGTCTGACATGGTAATTTGAATCAGGTGCCAATGCCAACACAATTCAATATCAAAAGAGGTCATTTTGACTGGTTCATTTATTAAAAATAATGAACAATTAGATCAAACTTCATTTACAAAGATAATATAATTATGTTTAAAAAATAAAAAGAATGATGAAGTTAGATCAAGTGTGTGGTTAATGCCTATGGCATTCTCCACCCCTACAGCATTCATTTATCACTTGTATACTGGAATTAACTTATCTGATGATAGAACCCAAATCCATGGTTAGCTCAAGTATTGAACCTCCTCTAATTCACCTATATTATCCATCACACAGGTAACCAAGGATTTAACTATTCATGTGAGAACAATAATTTTTTGCTATAATATAGTTCCTGACTGTTCTATACAAAAGTATTGAAATTTCCCTAATTACATTTTAGGTCTTCTCAAAATAAATAAAATCCATTGTATCATTTTCATTTCTTCACAGGCTGGACTCAAAGTTGGAGTACAACAGAGGGGGTGCAATGGACTTAGTTACACATTGAATTATGCCAAGGATAAAGAAAAAATGGACGAGGAAGTAATTCAGGATGGTAAGTAGAACAATACAAGGGATTTAAATTTTTACATGTAGGTATTGAGTTGTAAAAAAAAGAAGAGAGAAAAAAAAGTACCAACCTTTTCTTGATATTAAGGAAATATTAGATGAAAATTATTTAAAAGACAACCAAAATGAGTGTTGTAAAATATTTGTGTACATGGCCAGTACTACGAAACTAGAATAATTACTAAAGCATTAAGGGGATTGGAAAATGTAATACTTAGGTATAAGTTTGAGGATTATCAAAAGTTGTAAATCAAATATGTGAAGTTAACATATTTGAACAGTCAAATATTGGGCCTTGATTCTGACTTGTTTCTTCCATGTTTCAGGTGTTCGAATCTTCATAGATAGGAAAGCTCAACTGACTTTGCTCGGAACAGAAATGGAAAACTAGAAAAATTACTAAAGCATTAAGGGGATTGGAAAATGTAATACTTAGGTATAAGTTTGAGTATTATCAAAAGTTGTAAATCAAATATGTGAAGTTAACATATTTGAACAGTCAAATATTGGGCCTTGATTCTGATTTGTTTCTTCCATGTTTCAGGTGTTCGAATCTTCATAGATAGGAAAGCTCAACTGACTTTGCTCGGAACAGAAATGGACTATGTAGAATATGTGAAGTTAACATATTTGAACAGTCAAATATTGGGCGTTGATTCTGACTTGTTTCTTCCATGTTTCAGGTGTTCGAATCTTCATAGATAGGAAAGCTCAACTGACTTTGCTCGGAACAGAAATGGACTATGTAGAAAACAAACTGTCCTCAGAATTTGTCTTCAACAATCCAAACATCAAGGGTACATGTGGCTGTGGAGAGAGCTTTTCAGTATAAAAGGAAAAGTGAAACCCCCATACCTTACATGCTCAGTTCCTATTGTTATTTGTGAATCCCTTCAGATGTTGTTCAGATCTTGTATGAGTTCAGGTGGGTTACAAAAGGTCAGTATGTATATGTACCTACATTTTATACCTGTATAAAAAATTGTAGTTAGACACCTGAAAGGAACAACAGAAGTAAATATTATAAAATATAATAATAATCAACAAACCATACCCAGTAATATTATTATTATTATTTTTTTTTTATGAATATTTTTTTCTCAGAAGGCTGTCTTGCTAACAGCATTAGCCTGTTCCACCAACAACTTTGCATTCCAGAAATTCCCCCATGCACATAAAAAATACTTGTCAATATTGTTATTATTATTTTGTGCATGGCATGGAGTGTGGATATGTGAGAACTGTATTGTGTAACAGGTGGCCTTTAGTATGACATGTCAAATTATATTGGGTACCTCATGAAATTCTTTAATTACTGATGTTAGCTTGATGTATTTTTTCTGTCTCTATTTTTCTTATCCCTAAAGTTCAATGTAGAATTCCTGCCCTCATTTGCCCAAGAGGGTGAATATTTTTTTTTTTTTTTGTAAATTCAATTTTCAACAACATTTAAGTGTTGCGACCTATTTATAGGCCAAATCAATTAAATTAATTTCTAAAAAAATCGGGCATGCAACTTTAGGGTATGCGCTCAAAGGCCAGAATACGATTGGTAATAGGTATTTACGTATATGTTGTTGTAGCGCTTATTCAGCAAATTCTATCAAATTTCATCAACAAAGGTCAAGCCTTGGTTGGTAGCGTGTCTGCCTTGTAAGCGCTAGGCCGCGGGTTCGATTCCCGCCCGGGGCGGATTTTATCCTGAACGGATAATGTTCGAACCCATAAAACCCCGACATAATCTTATGGCTTTGCATTTGGAACCGCGGGAGTCGTTTGTTAAATAGGGCCCAAGCTCAAACCACTTCAAACAAGGGTGTATTTTTCTTTCAGGAAACTTTAGGAAACCGATTCCGATGGCGCGGCACCTTGGATTTCCTATGGTTTAGTGTACCATTTTAAATTCCAAAAGGGAACCAGTTACGTTTCTGAAAGTTTCTTGGAAGGAAAATACACCTCATCTACTCACATGTTTTCTGTTGAACCATGGTACTGTTCTCCTTCTCCTTATACATGCAAAAACACACGGTTACAGAATAGATATAGAAAAAAAGGAATAATAATAATAATAATAATAACATATAAAGTTTGCCGAAAACAATAGTCACACCTGGGACCACAATGTGACTAAGCTTGGGTTTCAACTTTTGGATTAAACAATCTGATTGGCTGAAATGTTTGAAATCCACCAATCGGATTCGTTTCCCCTCAATTTTCATTTATTTGGAGCATAGTAAGTTGATCATAAACGGTAGTATACTCGTAGTTTATATAGTACAAGGGTCAAAATAAATACGTTGTAAAAGAACAAACAAAAATAGCTCTAAAATTGTTCAATGGGATAGCCGTTTTACATGACAAAATTACATGATGGACATTGGACAAACATTCACATGCTCAATTGCTCATGCTTAAATTGAATAACTAAAGATATCAGAAGTATTCATATTGGTTTAATGGTTTTGTCATCTACCTTAGACAACTGAGTTCATCCACGGATACGAATTGTCTCTCTTATGATATCAGAAGTATTCATATTGGTTTAATGGTTTTGTCATCTACCTTAGACAACTGAGTTCATCCACGGATACGAAAAATCTCTCTTATTACCATTCTATTATGATTCTGTTACTTTTATTCCATAGTAACAACTGTTATTTTTGCACACGTTATTTAGCACACGAAAAAAACTTGATGTCTATGTATGTACTTCTTATTTTATTGCAATACTATGAACTACTACAATTCGGAAGATTTACTGTAACCTATCAGTTTTTTACTTCTTTTTTTTTTACATTTATTTGTGGTTTAAAAAAATAGTTACTGCTTAATTTAAAGAATATTCAGGGGATGAACGCCTACGGATAAACCATACTTTTTTTTTACATTTATTTGTGGTTTAAAAAAATAGTTACTGCTTAATTTAAAGAATATTCAGGGGATGAACGCCTACGGATAAACCATGTTCAGAAGAAACTGGATGACTCAAAATATCCAATCCAAGAATTCCTCCATGAATCAGGTTTGATGGGCCAAAGGAAAATGTCTCATTTGCTATTTTTTACCATATTTCCAACGATAGTATTGTATTGTGTTAATTTTGTATACCGTACACCTACGTCCGAAAACACCTAGAGAATATTCTTATTTAAAAATTTGTTATCAAAATAGCTGCGGGCCAAAGGAAAATGTCTCATTTGCTATTTTTTACCATATTTCCAACGATAGTATTGTGTTAATTTTGTATACCGTACACCTACGTCCGAAAACACCTAGAGAATATTCTTATTTAAAAATTTGTTATCAAAATAGCTGAGTCAAGTGAAGACGTTGTTCTTTTTCCTATTTTAATAGCGAACCTTGTCTGTTTAGGATAAACTAAGTTCGCCCCGGGGTCTGCTCACTTTCTGATAATTATCCCCTCCTCCTTAATTCTTCGATTTGGGGATGATAAGACGACCTCCCTTTCAAGTGACTTATTCTCCGTTCTAAACAAACGATTTGATTGGTGAACGAGCCCCCAGAGCAAGGTTAGTAAGAGTTACCTAGCTCTGATAGCCAATGAGGGTTGAGATTTATTTGACCGCGCTAAAGAGACGGACATTTCGTCGCTTGTTATATTTGAAAGCTTGACAATCATCCTCACGAGGCTGAGAGCACCCCGAACTCCAAACACGGAGCTGAAATAACTTAAATTACAAAATGGTTTTTTTACCTCCATTTTTATCCGCGTATGTAGATGCAGAATAATTATAACTAATTTAAAATTTGTAGAGATGAAAAAACTAGTCTTAAACAGTGAACCAGTATGTCAATAACTGTCACAAAAAAAATCGGTGGCTGATTTATGTTGTAAATTTATGCACCCCGAACTCCAAACACAGAGCCGAAATAACTTAAATTACAAAATGGTTTTTTTTTTACCTCCATTTTTATCCGCGTATGTAGATGCAGAATAAAATTATAACTAATTTACAATTTATTGAGATGAAAAAACTAGTCTTAAACAGTGAACCAGTATGTCAATAACTGTCACAAAAAAAATCGGTGGCTGATTTATGTTGTAAATTTATTTATTAGGTGATAAAAAAGATGAATAACCAACGAAAAAAAGGTAATAGGTATAACATGAAAAAGGATAAGGAAAGTAAAAAGGGTTCTGAACAAAATGTACAAAAAAAGTTGTCACAATTTGGCAAAAAACACGTGTTACCGGTACTTTCAAGATAGTTTGGCTCAAGCAGGGCTTTTTTTTTAGATATTTTTTATTTTATTATTATTAAGTAGTGCTTTTTAGACCGTTTTTTTTTTTTTTTTTTTTTTTTTAGGTAACAGCCTTTTTTTTTTTTTTTTCTTAAAAAATTAAAAAAAAA